>NW_028158101.1:157380-394880 GCF_964263955.1 Coregonus lavaretus
GAAATTATCTCAACAGAGAAAAATGTCCTCATGTGTGCTACCTATATTCCCCCAATATAATCCCCATACTTTAATATGACAGCTTCTCCATCCTAGAGGGGGAAATCAACCATTTCCAGGCCCAGGGACATGTACTAGTCTGTGGCGACCTAAATGCCAGAACTGGACAAGAACCTGACACCCTCAGCACTCAGGGGGACAAACACCTACCTGGAAGTGACAGCATTCCCTCCCCCATATGCCACCCTAGACACAACTATGACAACATAACCAACAAAAATGGGTCACAACTCCTGCAGCTCTGTCTGACGCTGGGCATGTACATAGACAATGGTAGGCTTCGAGGGGACTCCTACGGTAGGTACACCTATAGCTCATCTCTTGGCAGTAGTACTGTAGACTACTTTATCACTGACCTCAACCCAGAGTCTCTTAGAGTGTTCACAGTCAGTCCACTGACACCCCTATCAGATAACAGCAAAATCGCACTCTACTTGAACAGAGCTATGCTCAATCATGAGGCATCAAAGCCAAAGGAACTGAATAATATTAAGAAATGCTATAGATGGAAGGAAAGTATTCATTTTATTTATTTTATTTCACCTTTATTTAACCAGGTAAGCCAGTTGAGAACAAGTTCTCATTTACAACTGTGACCTGGCCAAGATAAAGCAAAGCAGTGCGATAAAAACAACAACAACACAGAGTTACATATGGAATAAACAAAACATTCAGTCAATAACACAATAGAAAATCTATATACAATGTGTGCAAATGTACTAAGTTATGGAGGTAAGGCAATAAATAGGCCATAGTGCAAAATAATTACAATTTAGTATTATCACTGGAGTGATAGATGTGCAGAAGATGATGTGCAAATAGAGATACTGGGGTGCAAATTAGCAAAATAAATAACAATGTAAATAACAATATGGGGATGAGGTAGTTGGGTGGGCTAATTGGGTGGGCTAATTACAGATGGGCTGTGTACAGGTACAGTGATCGGTAAGCTGCTCTGACAACTGATGCTTAAAGTTAATGATAAGTGTCTCCAGCTTCAGAGATTTTTGTAGTTCGTACCAGTCATTTGCAGCAGAGAACTGGAAGGAATGGCGGCCAAAGGAGGTGTTGGCTTTGGGGATGACCAGTGAGATATACCTGCTGGAGCGCATACTACGGGTGGGTGTTGCTATGGTGACCAATGAGCTAAGATAAGGCGGGGATTTGCCTAGAAGTGATTTATAGATGACCTGGAGCCAGTGGGTTTGGCGACTAATATGTAGTGAGGGCCAGCCAACAAGAGCGTACAGGTCACAATGGTGGGTAGTATATGGGGCTTTGGTGACAAAACGGATGGCACTGTGATAGACTACATCCAATTTGCTGAGTTGAGTGTTGGAAGCTATTTTGTAAATGACATCACCAAAGTCAAGGATCGGTAGGATAGTCAGTTTTACGAGGGCATGTTTGGCAGCATGAGTGAAGGAGGCTTTGTTGCGCAACAGGAAGCCGATTCTAGATTTAACTTTGTATTGGAGATGCTTAATCTGAGTCTGGAAGGAGAGTTTACGGTCTAACCAGACACCTAGGTATTTGTAGTTGTCCACATATTCTAAGTCAGACCCGCCGAGAGTAGTGATTCTAGTCGGGCGGGCGGGTGCAAGCAGCGTTCGATTGAAGAGCATGCATTTAGTTTTACTAGCGTTTAAGAGCAGTTGGAGGCTACTGAAGGAGTGTTGTATGG
Source organism: Coregonus lavaretus (assembly GCF_964263955.1). NCBI lineage: Eukaryota > Metazoa > Chordata > Actinopteri > Salmoniformes > Salmonidae > Coregonus > Coregonus lavaretus. The sequence goes on from NW_028158101.1 coordinate 159,125, forward strand.
CATTGAAGCTCGTTTGGAGGTTTGTTAACACAGTGTCCAATGAAGGGCCAGATGTATACAAAATGGTGTCGTCTGCGTAGAGGTGGATCTGAGAACCACCAGCAGCAAGAGCGACATCATTGATATACACAGAGAATAGAGTCGGCCCGAGAATTGAACCCTGTGGCACCCCCATAGAGACTGCCATAGGTCCAGACAACAGGCCCGCCTATTTGACACATTGAACTCTATCTGAGAAGTAGTTGGTGAACCAGGCAGTCAGTTGAGATTTGGAAATCAAAAAACTATTAGGCAACAACAAATTCAATCCCTTCTAGACAAATTTCCTGGACAAAATGTTTCACTGTAATAGTCCTGTAGCTCAGTTGGTAGAGCACGGCGCTTGCAACGCCAGGGTTGTGGGTTCGTTTCCCACAGGGGGCCAGTATGAAAAATGTGCTCACTAACTGTAAGTCGCTCTGGATAAGAGCGTCTGCTAAATGACTAAAATGTAAAATGTAGTGAAGGTGTACACTTGGCAGTAGAAAACCTAAACAGTATATTTGACCTCTCAGCTTCCCTATCAAATCTAAACATTTCAAGCAGACAACCTAAGAAAATTAACAACAATGACAAATGGTTTGATGAAGAATGCAAAAACCTAAGAAAGAAATTGAGAAACCTATCCAACCAAATACATAGAGACCCAGAAAACCTGAGCCTACGCCTTCACTATGGTGAATCATTAAAACAATACAGAAATACACTATGGAAAAAGAAGGAACAGCATGTCAGAAATCAGCTCAATGTAATTGAAGAATCCATAGACTCTAACCACTTCTGGGAAAATTGGAAAACTCTAAACAAACAACACGAAGAGTTATCTATCCAAAACGGAGATGTATGGGTAAACCACTTCTCCAATCTTTTTGGCCCTATAACAAAGAACAAACATATAACAAAGAACAAAAAATCTTAGAATCAATTACCAGAACCCACTGGATTCTCCAATTACATTGAATGAACTACAGGACAGAAATACAAAATCTCCAACCCAAAAAGGCTTGTGGGGTTGATGGTATCCTAAATGAAATGATAAAATATACAGACCACAAATTCCAATTGGCTATACTTAAACTCTTTAACATCATCCTCAGCTCTGGCATATTCCCCAATATTTGGAACCAAGGACTGATCACCCCAATCCACGAAAGTGGAGACAAACTTGACCCCAGTAACTACCGTGGGATATGTGTCAACAGCAACCTTGGAAAAATCCTCTGCATTATCATTAACAGCAGACTAGTTCATTTCCTCAGTGAAAACAATGTACTGAGCAAATGTCAAATTGGCTTTTTACCAAATTACCATACGACAGACCGCATATTCACCCTGCACACCCTAATTGACAAACAAACAAAGGCAAAGTCTTCTCATGCTTTATTGATTTCAAAAAAGCTTTAGACTGAATTTGGCATGAGGGTCTGCTATACAAATTGATTGAAAGTTGTGTTGGGGGAAAACATACGACATTATAAAATCCATGTACACAAACAACAAGTGTACGGTTAAAATTGGCAGAAAACACACACATTTCTTTCCACAGGGCCGGGGGGTGAGACAGGAATGCAGCTTAAGCCCCACCCTCTTCAACATATATATCAACGAATTGGTGAGGGCACTAGAACAGTCTGCAGCACCCGGTCTCACCCTACTAGAATCTGAAGTCAAATGTCTACTGTTTGCTGATGATCTGGTGCTTCTGTCCCCAACCACAGAGGGCATACAGCAGCACCTACAGTGAGGGAAAAAAGTATTTGATTTTGTACGTTTGCCCACTGACAAAGAAATGATCGGTCTATCATTTTAATGGTAGGTTTATTTGAACAGTGAGAGACAGAATAACAACAACAAAATCCAGAAAAACGCATGTCAAAAATGTTATACATTGATTTGCATTTTAATGAGGGAAATAAGTATTTGACCCCCTCTCAATCAGAAAGATTTCTGGCTCCCAGGTGTCTTTTATACAGGTAACAAGCTGAGATTAGGAGCACACTCTTAAAGGGAGTGCTTGTAATCTCACCTGGTTACCTGTATAAAAGACACCTGTCCACAGAAGCAATCAATCAATCAGATTCCAAACTCTCCACCATGGCCAAGACCAAAGAGCTCTCCAAGGATGTCAGGGACAAGATTGTAGACCTACACAAGGCTGGAATGGGCTACAAGACCATCGCCAAGCAGCTTGGTGAGGTGACAAAAGTTGGTGCGATTATTCGCAAATGGAAGAAACATAGAAGAAATATCTGGGGCTCCATGCAAGATCTCACCTCGTGGAGTTGCAATGATTATGAGAACGGTGAGGAATCAGCCCAAAACTACACGGGAGGATCTTGTCAATGATCTCAAGGCAGCTGGGACCATAGTCACCAAGAAAACAATTGGTAACACACTACGCCGTGAAGGACTGAAATCCTGCAGCGCCCGCAAGGTCTCCCTGCTCAAGAAAGCACATATACAGGGCCGTCTGAAGTTTGCCAATGAACATCTGAATGATTCAGAGGAGAACTGGGTGAAAGTGTTGTGGTCAGATGAGACCAAAATCGAGCTCTTTGGCATCAACTCAACTCGCCGTGTTTAGAGGAGGAATGCTGCCTATGACCCCAAGAACACCATCCCCACCGTCAAACATGGAGGTGGAAACATTATGCTTTGGGGGTGTTTTTCTGCTAAGGGGACAGGACAACTTCACCGCATCAAAGGGACGATGGACGGGGCCATGTACCGTCAAATCTTGAGTGAGAACCTCCTTCCCTCAGCCAGGGCATTGAAAATGGGTTGTGGATGGGTATTCCAGCATGACAATGACCCAAAACACATGGCCAAGGCAACAAAGGAGTGGCTCAAGAAGAAGCACATTAAGGTCCTGGAGTGGCCTAGCCAGTCTCCAGACCTTAATCCCATAGAAAATCTGTGGAGGGAGCTGAAGGTTTGAGTTGCCAAACGTCAGCCTCAAAACCTTAATGACTTGGAGAAGATCTGCAAAGAGGAGTGGAACAAAATCCACCCTGAGATGTGTGCAAACCTGGTGGCCAACTACAAGAATCGTCTTATTGCCAACAAGGGTTTTGCCACCAAGTACTAAGTCATGTTTTGCAGAGGGGTCAAATACTTATTTCCCTCATTAAAATGCATATCAATTTATAACATTTTTGACATGCATTTTTCTGGATTTTGTTGTTGTTATTCTGTCTCTCACTGTTCAAATACACCTACCATTAAAATGATAGACGGATCATGTCTTTGTCAGTGGGCAAACGTACAAAATCAGCAGGGGATCAAATACTTTTTTCCCCTCACTGTAGATCTTCTGCACAGATTCTGTCAGACCTGGGCCCTGACAGTAAATCTCAGTAAGACCAAAATAATGGTGTTCCAAAAAAGGTCCAGTTGACCAGGACCACGAATACAAATTCCATCTAGACACCATTGCCCTAGAGCACACAAAAAACTATACATACCTCGGCCTAAACATCAGCGCCATAGGTAAATTCCACAAAGCTGTGAACGATCTGCGAGACAAGGCGCAGAAGGGCCTTCTATGCCATCAAAAGGAACATAACATTTGACATACCAGTTAGGATCTGGCTAAAAATACTTGAATCAGTTATAGAACCCATTGCCTTTTATGGTTGTGAGGTCTGGGGTCCGCTCACCAACCAAGAATTCACAAAATGGGACAAACACCAAATTGAGACTCTGTATGCAGGATTCTGCAAAAATATCCTCTGTGTACAACGTAAAACACAAAATAATGCATGCAGAGCAGAATTAGGCCGATATCCGCTAATGATCTAAATCCAGAAAAGAGCCGTTAAATTCTACAACCACCTAAAAGGAAGCGATTCCCAAACCTTCCATAACAAAGCCATCACCTACAGAGAGATGGACCTGGAGAAGAGTCCCCTAAGCAAGCTGGTCATGGGGCTCTGTTCACAAACACAAACAGACCCCAACAGAGCCCCAGGACAGCAACACAATTAGACCCAACCAAATCATGAGAAAACAAAAAGATAATTACTTGACACATTGGAAAGGATTAACAAAAAAACAGAGCAAACTAGAATGCTATTTGGCCCTAAACAGAGAGTGCACAGTGGCAGAATACCTGACCACTGTGACTGACCCAATCTTAAGGATAGCTTTAACTATGTACAGACTCAGTGGGCATAGCCTTGCTATTTAGAAAGGCCGCCGTAGGCAGACCTGGCTCTCAAGAGAAGACAGGCTATGTGCACACTGCCCATAAAATGAGGTGGAAACTGAGCTGCACTTCCTAACCTCCTGCCAAATGTATGACCATATTAGAGACACATATTTCTCTCAGATTACACAGACCGACAAAGAATTCGAAAACAAAACCCAATTTTGATAAACTCCCATATCTATTGGGTGAAATACCACAGTGTGCCATCACAGCAGCAAGATTTGTGACCTGTTGCCACAAGAAAAGGGCAACCATTGAAGAACAAACACCATTGTAAATACAACCTATATTTATGTTTATTTATTTTCCCTTTTGTACTTTAACTATTTGCACATCGTTACAACATATATAGACATAATTTAACACTTGAAATGTCTTTATTCTTTTGGAACTTTTGTGAGTGTAATGTTTACTGTTACTTTTTTATTGTTTATTTCACTTTTGTTTATTATCTATTTCACTTGCTTTGGCAATGTAAACATATGTTTCCCATGCCAATAAAGACCTTGCATTGAGAGAGAGAGAGAGAGAGAGAGAGAGAGAGAGAGAGAGAGAGAGAGAGAGAGAGAGAGAGAGAGATAGAAGCATTGCAGAGTCTGGAGGGCTGGAGCAGTGGAATGCACATAAGTGTGTGTGTGTGTGTGTGTGTGTGTGTGTGTGTGTGTGTGTGTGTGTGTGTGTGTGTGGGGGGGGGGGGGGGGGGGTGAGTGAGTGAGTGCAGTGTGTGGAGAAGGGAGGCCGGAGGAAGTACATGTCACAATGTACAATGTGCAGCCAGTGTGTGTGGGGCTAAGGAGGAGTCCTTGCCTGAGGTATTTGAGTCCACAGGAGACTGACAATGCAGTGAGGGGGTGGACCAGAAACTGCAGGAGGTTCTGGACCAGCTCCAGCGCAAATTCACTGACACATGATGCTGCCATTGCTTTGTCTCTGACACATGGAAATAATCAGCTCTGCTCAGAATTGAATAGTGATGCTCTGGGAGAGGGAGGACAAGACGTACAGTTCTGCAGCCAGACCCAGACACACTGAATGACTGAAGCAGTCCCAGATCAATGCTTATTAAAACACAGAGGTATTATGAGCCTATTAAATACTCAATCTACAATAAACCATCTGGTTTCTATGGAAACTATATTGGATAAATCCATTTAAATTCAATCACTTTTTGACAGCATCCCTTTTGATTTAAACAAAACTTTCCATACATGTTTGCAAGTGATGGAGGGAAAAATCAATACAGTTACATATCGGGATTATATCGTTTTGACAATATCGCAATATTATTTTTGTGCTAGTTGGCTGCACCTGTACCAAAACTCCAGTATTGTTCCTTCATAGCTTGTTCTCCATCTTCTTTTTACACTGAACAAAAATATAAACGCAACATGTAAAGTGTTGGTCCCATGTTTCATGAGCTGAAATAAAAGATCCCAGAAATGTTCCATACGCACAAAAGCTTATTTCTCTCAAATGTTGTGCACAAATGTATTTACATCCCTGTTAGTGACTATTTCTCCTTTGCCAAGGTAATCCATCCACCTGACAGGTGTGGCATATCAAGAAGCTGATTAAACAGCATGATCATTACACAGGTGCACCTTGTGCTGGGGACAATAAAAGACCACTTTAAAATGTGCAGTTTTGTCACACAACACAATGCCACAGATGTCAAAAATGTTGAGGGCGCGTGCAATTGGCATACTGACTGCAGGAATGTCCACCAGAGCTGTTGCCAGAGAATTGAATGTTAATTTCTCTACCATAAGCCTCCTCCAACTTCATTTTAGAGAATTTGGCAGTACATCCCACCGGCCTCACAACCGCAGACCACATGTAACCACACCAGCCCAGGACCTCCACTTCCGGCTTCTTCACCTGCGGGAGCCCCTGAGACCAGCCACCTGGACAGCTGATGAAACTGTGGGTTTGCACAACCGAAGAATTTCTGCACAAACTGTCAGAAACCGTCTCAGGTAAGCTCATCCATGTGCTCGTTGTCCTAACTAGGGTCTTGACCTGACTGCAGTTCGGCGTCGTAACCAACTTCAGTGGGCAAATGCTCACCTTTGATGGCCACTGGCACGCAGGAGAAGTGTGCTCTTCACGCATGAATCCCAGTTTCAACTGTACCGGGCAGATGGCGTCGTGCGGGCGAGCGGTTTTCTGATGTCAATGTTGTGAACAGAGTGCCCATGTTGGAAGTGGGGTTACGGTATAGGCAGGCATAAGCTATGGACAACGAACACAATTACATTTTATCAATGGCAATTTGAATGCACAGAGATACTGTGACGAGATCCTGAGGCCCATTGTCGTGCCATTCATCCGCCGCCATCACCTCATGTTTCAGCATGATAATGCACAGCCCATGTCAGAAGGATCTGTACACAATTCCTGGAAGCTGAAAATGTCCCAGTTCTTCCATGGCCTGCATACTCACCAGACATGTCACCCATTGAGCATGTTTGGGATGCTCTGGATCACCTGTACAACAGCATGTTCCAGTTCCCACCAATATCCAGCCACTTCGCACAGCCATTGAAGAGGAGTAGGACAACATTCCACAGGCCACAATCAACAGCCTGATCAACTCTATGAGAAGGAGATGTGTCGCGCTGCATGAGACAAATAGTGGTCACACCAGATACCGACTGGTTTTCTGATCCACGCCCCTACATTTAAAAAAAAGGTATATGTGACCAACAGATGCATATCTTTATTGCCAGTCATGTGAAATCCATAGATTAGGGCCTAATTAATTTATTTCAATTGACCGATTTTCCTTATAAGAACTGTAACTCAGTAAGATCTTTGAAATTGTTGCATGTTGTGCTTATATTTTTTGTTCAGTGTAAATTGGGAGCCAATTTGTTTTCAGCACCTTTATGTCCTTGTCTGATCACAACTCATTTTCTCATGGCTCTCTCTTGCCCCTCTGCAGCAGACATATAGTCAGCAATATGTTTGGAACATCGAAATCGCAATAAAATCACAGTATTGAATCGCCGGTCCACCCACCGTCGAACGTCAACTTAAATGGTAATGTCTATTCTATGATCTATATTTCTATGATTTCAACAGGTTTCCTATGGAGGATTGGCAGTATCGTTTACAACCACAGATATTACCACAGATATTATAATTCAAGTCACAATTCTCTGATGTGTGGACCTCCAACCATCTTTGTAGTACCATTTGAAAGTTGACATTGACATTTTTATTTTTATTTATTTATCAGCCAAAAGATGACACCCACCCTGCATTCAAGAGCATGTTGTGTCTCAACCGATGGCATGCACAACACAAAAACCTCAGATGATATAGGTACAAATAGGTACAACATATTTGCTACAAAATATAAGCTACAACACATGCAAATATGGAAAAAAATCAGAGTTTACCTGTTTTGGGATAATTGACGTTTATAGGTGATGAAACCAGTTCAAGGTAGGGTGACCCAAGTATGAAAAATGACTGTAGCTGGTACATTGATAAAGTTTGATTATAAAGTTACTGGTCCTCTCCCCCTGTGTCAAACACTTGGATTCAGGAGGCAGGCATTACCAAGGATTTATGCAACGTCACATAAAGCTGGAAATGTAATACACCAATGGTAGGGTCTTGTCATCTTAACTAATTTAAATATATACCGCCCTAAAACCGTCACCACATGTGCGCCTAATACCGCGTTCACGTACTGGTCAGAACTAGGAATTTCAGACATTTCCGACTTGCTAAGTGGTTGAACACGGCATATAACTACAACCAATTAGCAAGTTGGATATTTCAGAGTTTCCTAGTTCCGACTAGCATGAGAACACGAGCAATGGACATTATACCGGTGGAAATGTGTCCTTTGGTCTGAAGTCCAAATTGGAGATTTTTGGTTCAAACCGCCGTGTTTTTGTGAGACGCGGTGTGGGTGAACGGATGATCTCCGCATGTGTAGTTCCCACCATAAAGCATGGAGGAGGAGGTGTTATGGTGTGGGGATGCTTTGTTGGTGACACTGTCTGTGATTGATTTAGAATAGAATTCAAGGCACACTTAACCAGCATAGCTGCCACAGCATTTTGCAGTGATACGCCATCCCATCTGGTTTGGGCTTAGTGGGACTATCATTTGTTTTTCAACAGGACAATGACCAAACACACCTCCAGGCTGTGTAAGGGCTATTTGACCAAGAAGGAGAGTGATGGAGTGCAGCATCAGATGACCTGGCCTCCACAATCCCCTGACCTCAACCCAATTGAGATGGTTTGGGATGAGTCGGACGGCAGAGTGAAGGAGAAGCAGTCAACAAGTGCTCAGCATATGTGGGAACTCCTTTTTTATTTATTTTTATTTCACCTTTATTTAACCAGGTAAACCAGTTGAGAACAAGTTCTCATTTACAACTGCGACCTGGCCAAGATAAAGCAAAGCAGTGCGATAAAAACAACAACACAGAGTTACATATGGGGTAAAACAAAACAAAGTCAAAAATACAACAGAAATACATATATATACAGTGTGTGCAAATGTAGCAAGTTATGGAGGTAAGGCAATAAATAGGCTATAGTGCAGAATAATTACAATAGTATTAACACTGGAATGATAGATGTGCAAGAGATGATGTGCAAATAGAGATACTGGGGTACAAATGAGCAAAATAAATAACAATATAGGGATGAGGTAGTTGGGCGGGCTAATTTCAGATGGGCTGTGTACAGGTGCAGTGATCGGTAAGGTGCTCTGACAACTGATGCTTAAAGTTAGTGAGGGAGATAAGTGTCTCCAGCTTCAGAGATTTTTGCAATTTGTTCCAGTCATTGGCAGCAGAGAACTGGAAGGAATTGCGGCCAAAGGAGGTGTTGGCTTTGGGGATGACCAGTGAGATATACCTGCTGGAGCGCAGACTACGGGTGGGTGTTGCTATGGTGACCAATGAGCTGAGATAAGGCGGGGATTTGCCTAGCAGTGATTTATAGATGGCCTGGAGCCAGTGGGTTTGGCGACGAATATGTAGTGAGGACCAGCCAACAAGAGCGTACAGGTCACAGTGGTGGGTATTATATGGGGCTTTGGAGACAAAACGGATGGCACTGTGATAGACTACATCCAATTTGCTGAGTAGAGTGTTGGAGGCTATTTTGTAAATGACATCGCCGAAGTCAAGGATCGGTAGGATAGTCAGTTTTACGAGGGCATGTTTGGCAGCATGAGTGAAGGAGGCTTTGTTGCGAAATAGGAAACCGATTCTAGATTTAACTTTGGATTGGATATTCTTAATGTGAGTCTGGAAGGAGAGTTTACAGTCTAACCAGACACCTAGATATTTGTAGTTGTCCACATACTCTAGGTCAGACCCGTCAAGAGTAGTGATTCTAGTCGGGTGGGCGGGTGCAAGCAGCGTTCGGTTGAAGAGCATGCATTTAGTTTTACTAGTGTTCAAGAGCAGTTGGAGGCTACTGAAGGAGTGTTGTATGGCATTGAAGCTCGTTTGGAGGTTTGTTAACACAGTGTCCAATGAAGGGCCAGATGTATACAAAATGGTGTCGTCTGCGTAGAGGTGGATCTGAGAGTCACCAGCAGCAAGAGCGACGTCATTGATATACACAGAGAAAAGAGTCGGCCCAAGAATTGAACCCTGTGGCACCCCCATAGAGACTGCCATAGGTCCAGACAACAGGCCCTCCGATTTGACACATTGAACTCTATCTGAGAAGTAGTTGGTGAACCAGGCGAGGCAGTCATTTGAGAAACCAAGGCTATTTAGTCTGCCAATAAGAATGCGGTGGTTGACAGAGTCGAAAGCCTTGGCCAGGTCAATGAAAACGGCTGCACAGTACTGTCTATTATCGATCGCGGTTATAATATCGTTTAGGACCTTGAGCGTGGCTGAAGTGCACCCATGACCAGCTCGGAAACCGAATTGCATAGCGGAGAAGGTACGGTGGGATTCGAAATGGTCGGTGATCTGTTTGTTGACTTGGCTTTCAAAAACTTTTGAAAGGCAGGGCAGGATGGATATGGGTCTGTAACAGTTTGGATCTAGAGTGTCACCCCCTTTGAAGAGGGGGATGACCGCGGCAGCTTTCCAATCTCTGGGGATCTCAGACGTTACGAAAGAGAGGTTGAACAGGCTAGTAATAGGGGTTGCGACAATTTCAGCGGCTAGTTTTAGAAAGAAAGGGTCCAGATTGTCTAGCCCAGATGATTTGTAGGGGTCCAGATTTTGCAGCTCTTTCAGAACATCAGTTGTCTGGATTTGTGTGAAGGAGAAGCGGGGGGGGCATGGGCAAGTTGCAGCAGAGGGTGCAGAGCTGGTGGCCAGGGTAGTGGTAGCCAGGTGGAAAGCATGGCCAGCCGTAGCAAAATGCTTGTTGAAATTCTCGATTATTGTAGATTTATCGGTGGTGATAGTGTTTCCTAGCCTCAGTGCAGTGGGCAGCTGGGAGGAAGTGCTTTTATTTTCCATGGACTTTACAGTGTCCCAAAACTTTTTGGAGTTAGTGCTACAGGATGCAAATTTCTGTTTGAAAAAGTTAGCCTTTGCTTTCCTAACTGCTTGTGTATATTGGTTCCTAACTTCCCTGAAAAGTTGCATATCGCGGGGGCTATTTGATGCTAATGCAGTACGCCACAGGATGTTTTTGTGCTGGTCAAGGGCAGTCAAGTCTGAGGAGAACCAGGGGCTATATCTGTTCTTAGTTCTGTATTTTTTGAATGGGGCATGTTTATTTAAGATTGAGAGGAAATTACTTTTAAAGAACAACCAGGCATCCTCTACTGACGGAATGAGATCTATATCCATCCAGGATACCTGGGCCAGGTCAATTAGGAAGGCCTGCTCGCTGAAGTGTTTTTGGGAGCGTTTGACAGTGATGAGGGGTGGTCGTTTGACCGCGGACCCGTTACGGACGCAGGCAATAAGGCAGTGATCGCTGAGATCCTGGTTGAAGACAGCGGAGGTGTATTTAGAGGGTAAGTTAGTCAGGATGATATCTATGAGGGTACCCATGTTTACGGATTTAGGGTTGTACCTGGTAGGTTCGTTGATAATTTGTGTGAGATTGAGGGCATCTAGTTTAGATTGTAGGATGGCCGGGGTGTTAAGCATTTCCCAATTTAGGTCACCAAGCAGTACGAACTCTGAGGATAGATGGGGGGCAATCAATTCACATATGGTGTCCAGGGCACAGCTGGGGGCTGAGGGGGGTCTGTAGCAAGCGGCAACAGTGAGAGATTTATTTCTGGAAAGGTGGATTTTTAGAAGTAGAAGCTCAAACTGTTTGGGCACAGACCTGGATAGTATGATAGAGCTCTGCAGGCTATCTCTACAGTAGATTGCAACTCCACCCCCTTTGGCAGTTCTATCTAGACGGAAAATGTTATAGTTGGGGATGGAAATTTCAGAATTTTTGGTGGCCTTCCTAAGCCAGGATTTAGACACTGCTAGAACATCAGGGTTGGCGGAGTGTGCTAACGCAGTGAATAACTCAAACTTAGGAAGGAGGCTTCTGATATTTACGTCCTTCAAGACTGTTGGAAAAGCATTCCAGGTGAAGCTGGTTGAGAGAATGCCAAGAGTGTGCAAAGCTGTCATCAAGGCAAAGGGTGGCTATTTGAAGAATCTCAAATATAAAATATATTTTTTGGTTACTACATGATTCCATATGTGTTATTTCGTAGTTGTGATGTCTTCACTATTATTCTACAATGTACATAATAGTACAAATAAAGAAAAACCCTTGAATGTGTCCAAACTTTTGACTGGTACTGTATATATGGAGACTGTTTAGCGCCAACAATAAGGGGTTAAATACAAAACAATTTTTTTTCTTTTATAACAAATGTTTCCTGATCTTTCTTATAGCTCTCAGATCCCAATACATCAAATCAAAAATCAAATCATGGTAGTGGGGTATACAAAATAGGTCAACTTTGAGCACCTTTATCTCATGAAAGTCACTTTCTGAGCACTACTACGATGGGCAAATATGTATGGAAGGTTTCGTTCAAATCAAAAGGGGTGCAGTCAAATAGTGATTGAATTCAAATGGATTTACCCATATGCTACACTGTAATGACAATAAAACACCATTCTCCCTTAAAGGGATAGTTCACCCAAATTACAAAATTAAACATTGGTTTCCTTACCCTGTTTTAAGTCTATGGACAAGGTATGACAGCAATCCATGCTTTGGTTTTATTTCCCTGACACTGTTTCCAAAAGCTAACATTTAAGCATTTGTGGCACAAATCCCATGCAAGTCATGATCCCAATATTAGCATTTTTCGCGCATCATGTCCACATCATCCGAAAGTATCTCAAATTGATTGTGAAGCTCAACAATGCCACTTATAGATGATTTGAACATGATGCACGAACAAATGCTAATATCGGTACCATGACTTGAATGGGGATTTGTGCCACAAATGCTTACAGGGAAAGAAACCCAATATGTCATTTTGTAATTTCGTTGAACTATCCCTTTAAGAATAATAAACTCCATTATGCTGAAAAGATGTTCTCCAGGTGCAATAGTGAGAGGAGCAGTGAGCAGGGGGTAGACGTTGTGCCCATTGGAGGGCTGCAGACCTATCTATATTTAGATCAGCACTGTCGCAGCTACAACAGCGAGCACAATTCATCCTGCCCATAGACACAGACAAAAAAAGGCATGCACCAAAGTAAGCTCACTCACAAACAATGAAAACATCATAGGATCTGGTCACAACGCACAGCTTCTCTTCACTTCTGCATTTTAGTCATTTAGCAGACACTCTTATCCAGAGCGACTTACAGGACCAATCAGGATTAAGTGCCTTACTCAAGGGCACATCAACAGATTTTTCAACTAGTCGGCTCAGGGATTCAAACCAGCGACCTTTCGGTTACTGGCCCAACGCTCTTAACCACTAGGCTACCTGCCGCCCTGCCACCCAGGTTGTTGTCTAATTATTGTCTGATCAAAAACACTTGTGCTCTTGCTTAAACACTATGCTTCCTGCTGTAGTTTACTGTGTCTGTGCATGTGTGTCTGTGCATGTGTGTGTCTGTGCATGTGTGTGTATGTGTGTGTGTATGTGTGTGTGTGTGTGTGTGTGCGTGCATTAGTATGTGAGGGCCAGGTGCTAATCTATACACCCAGCTGCAAGGTTCCAGATTACATGGCTATTAGCTACCACAATCCCTACTCCCTCTGGAATGACAGTGATTAAGGCACCATGAGCCCATGGTCAAAAGTCTCCAAACAGAGCGCCAGCATCTGGCCCCTGGCAACCAGGAACATCAAACCTCCTCCTCTGACAGCATTGGTCAACATGACCACCTCCCGCATCTCTACTGCCATCCTTCACATGGTCATCAGACCACGTTACCTTCACATGGTCATCAAACCATGCTACCTTCAGTGGTTCATCAGACCACGCTACCTTCACATGGTCATCAGACCACGTTACTTTCACATGGTCATCAAACCACGCTATCTTCAGTGGTCATCAAACCACGCTAACTTCACATGGTCATCAAACCACGCTACCGTCATCAGACCATGCTACCTTTAGTGGTCATCAGACCACACTACCTTCACGTGGTCATCAGACCACGCTACCTTCAGTGGTCATCAGACCACGCTACCTTCACATGGTCATCAGACCACGCTATCTTCAGTGGTCATCAGACCACTTTACCTTCACATGGTCATCAGCCCACGCTACCTTCACCTGGTCATCAGACCACGTTACCTTCACATGGTCATCAGACCACGTTACCTTCACATGGTCATCAGACCACGCTACCTTCACATGGCCATAAGACCACGCTATCTTCACATGGTCATCAGACCACGCTACCTTCACATGGTCATCAGACCACACTAACTTAGGTGGTCATCAGACCACGCTAACTTCACATGGTCATCAGACCATGCTACCTTCAGTGGTCATCAAACTACGCTACCTTCACATGGTCATCAGACCACGCTACCTTCAGTGGTAATCAAACCACGCTACCTTCACATGGTCATCAGACCACGTTACCTTCACATGGTCATCAAACCATGCTACCTTCAGTGGTTCATCAGACCACGCTACCTTCACATGGTCATCAGACCACGTTACTTTCACATGGTCATCAAACCACGCTATCTTCAGTGGTCATCAAACCACGCTAACTTCACATGGTCATCAAACCACGCTACCGTCATCAGACCATGCTACCTTTAGTGGTCATCAGACCACACTACCTTCACGTGGTCATCAGACCACGCTACCTTCAGTGGTCATCAGACCACGCTACCTTCACATGGTCATCAGACCACGCTATCTTCAGTGGTCATCAGACCACTTTACCTTCACATGGTCATCAGCCCACGCTACCTTCACCTGGTCATCAGACCACGTTACCTTCACATGGTCATCAGACCACGTTACCTTCACATGGTCATCAGACCACGCTACCTTCACATGGCCATAAGACCACGCTATCTTCACATGGTCATCAGACCACGCTACCTTCACATGGTCATCAGACCACACTAACTTAGGTGGTCATCAGACCACGCTAACTTCACATGGTCATCAGACCATGCTACCTTCAGTGGTCATCAAACCACGCTACCTTCACATGGTCATCAGACCACGCTACCTTCAGTGGTAATCAAACCACGCTACCTTCACATGGTCATCAGACCACGCTACCTTCAGTGGTCATCAAACCACGCTACCTTCACATGGTCATCAGACCACGCTACCTTCAGTGGTAATCAAACCACACTACCTTCACATGGTCATCAGACCACGCTACCTCCAGTGGTCATCAGACCATGCTACCTTCACATGGTCATCAGACCATGTTATCTTCACATGGTCATCAGACCACGCTACTTTCACATGGTCATCAGACCACGCTACCTTCAGTGGTTATTAGACCACGCTACCTTCAGTGGTCATCAGACCACGCTAACTTCACATGGTCATCAGACCACGCTACCTTCACATGGTCATCAGACCACGCTTCCTTCACATGGTCATCAGACCATGTTACTTTCACATGGTCATCAGACCACACTACCTTCACATGGTCATCAGACCACGCTACTTTCACATGGTCATCAGACCACGCTACCTTCACATGGTCATCAGACCACGCTACTTTCACATGGTCATCAGACCATGTTACCTTCACATGGTCATCAGACCACGCTACTTTCACATGGTCATCAGACCATGCTACCTTCACATGGTTATCAGACCATGCTATATTCACATGGTCATCAGACCATGCTACCTTCACATGGTCATCAGACCACACTACCTTCACATGGTCATCAGACCATGCTACCATCACATGGTCATCAGACCACGCTACCTTCACGTGGTTATCAGACCATGCTACCTTCACATGGTCATCAGACCACACTACCTTCACATGGTCATCAGACCACGCTACCTTCACATGGTCATCAGACCACGCTACCTTCACATGGTCATCAGACCACACTACCTTCACATGGTCATCAGACCACGCTACTTTCACATGGTCATCAGACCACGCTACCTTTACATGGTTATCAGACCACGCCACCTTCAGTGGTCATCAGACCACGCTACCTTCAGTGGTCGATGACTGCCATGAGACTCCAAGCTTCCCCATTCCTCTATTCCTCTATTCACTTGAAAAGACAATGCATTTGCCATGCTCATTCTATAGGTGTTCATTTGGCTTGTTATAGTCATCTCACACCATAATGTATGTTCACGGTCATAGGAGGTAATGTTCTTCATGTGACAGCGCTGAGAAGACTGATAGTGGACACAATATGAAGTCTACCAGTGATGAGGCAAACAGGCAGTCTCTCTCTCTCAAGATTACCTGTTCAATCGCCATAGCACAGACTATATTATCTATGTGAGGTCCTGCATGAATCATTCACCTGACATATAATACACCTCATTACTAGTGAACAAAGTCACATACAACTCCCGGGAATCATGGGGCCTGTCACTTTTGATTTAAAGATGTCCCACCCGGCCCAACATGGTGCTCTCCGTATCAATGAGTCTAGCCCGGCGGCCATACAACGTGTCTACTGTTGTAACCATGACCTTGACGACAGAAACTGTAGTTGGATGTGTTCCACAAACTGGATCTGGTTCAAAATGGAAGACTGTTCAGAAAATTACTCCTTACGTTCATATAAAAAGACGTCTCTGCTGAAAAACGTCAAAAACCAAGAGCAGGGCAACACCTAAATTCCCATATTCATCACCGTTAGATTTACATTTACGTCATTTAGCAGACGCTCTTATCCAGAGCCACTTACAGGAGCAATTAGGGTTAAGTGCCTTGCTCAAGGGCACATCGACAGATGGATTAGAACCAGCGACCGTTAGCAAATACCCATGCCTATCTCATAAGCTAAAATATCAGCCCGCTAACCAAACTGTATTGAGTAAGAACAGTGAGGTTTAAGGTATATAAAAGCACTTACTTGTTTAACGTTAGGTCCAGTATAAATCTGGAGCCAAAGGCCTCTAACTGGAAACTGGCTTGGGCAAGGTGGACTGCCTGTGGGACAGACAGAATGTTAAACACGTCACTGTGAAAACACAGGTCACTGTTTTCACTTCTTATCAGGCTGTTTTCCTTTCTAATTGTAGGTGTATTGGGAGAATGGTCACCCTTGGTAATGGTAAGAGTAGTTATAGCGCTATAACAAATTAAATGTATTATTATTATTCTTAGTTAATTGCCATATAAATAGAATATTATAGCCATTGGGTATTACATTGAGCAATTGCAACTTTAATGACTGTAAGGAATGGCATGCCAACTTCACTGCCAAGCCAAGTTAAGAAAGAATCCCTTGCATATCAAGTAAAATAGGGCGTCGCCCTCATCACGTAGGAGCAGAGGGAGGAAAGAGCGAGACAACGCTCTCATTGATGACTCCATCTAGCCTATCATTTCAATCAAAGTATACCCATTCATCAGTTTACTTCATCCAGTGTGCCAACATGGACAAGTGTACTTCCACCGACAAGTATAACCCCCCCACCGCACTCTGGGGCTCTAATAGGATGCCCATCCCATATGCATATCAGTCTGGTATGTTGTCACACCTGGTCATGGCCCTCTGTGGCCTGGTTCCTAGCCCGGGTGTCCAAGTCATGGTAGGTGCTCTCCGAGTCCTCCTTCAGGTAGTAGATGAGCCGAGAGGGGTAGATGATCTCATGCTCAGCCGCATGGTGACTTGTGTTGTCTGTGGCCGCTGCTGCAGTTGCCTCTCGCTCCAACAATAATGGCGCTGCGTCCCTCTCCACCACCTCATTCTCTCCTCCTTGGGAAAGTGCAGAAGAGGAGATATCCCACCACCACCCGAGCATGTCAGTCTGCACTCTGCATAGCCCCCCCACATAAGGACGCCTGTCAATCATAATCTAATCACGTAAACAATTGCTGCTACTGCAGGAAGTGTTCATGACTTCACCATTCCTCCAGGACACAGAGGGGAGAGAGCGAAGTGCATCTTGCTGTATAATGTTGTGTATTCGGACCATTTGAGTATGACAGAGTATGGCAGTAAGCTATGACATAAAATGTTCAAAGTCTACCTAAAAAATTTACCTGGGGATTCCCATAAAAATGCTATGCTTACAATGAAATACACAATTATAAAAACTCAAAATAATGTGAAATTCCATTACATAAATCTCTACTTGTCTTCAACAAAATGAAAAATATGAATTGAATATGACAGACTGGGTAGACTACTTTATGTTTTGTTGAATATTATTCTACTATTGGAAATAGCACAGTTCAATTCATAACATAATAAATGAGTGCCTTGATAAGGTCAATGCTGGTAAATCATGTCTCAAGTATCAGCAGTTTATAAAGGTGCTTTGATCTTCGTTGAGGTACTTATAACTGGACAAAATGGTAGACCTAGAGTTAAAAGGAGTTAATGTCAAACATTCGTCACAGGTTCATTTAGATATATTTCATGTTCATAACCTGAACAAAAGATACTGAGCCCCCTCTCTCACCGTCACTTAAAAAGACTTGTCCTCCGGACCGGAGAGTTCCGTCTCAAAATAGAAACAGCACAGCGAGAAAAAACAACATATCTATCATATCTATCAGATAATGACACAAAGAAGCATGCAAGTTATTAGATGTAACTGATACCGTTCTGATTGGGCTAAGAACATGCAGTAGGGTACATACCAACTGATGCTATGGATGAATGGAGCCCGGATGCAAGGATGCTCACGAGCAAATTTGCCAGAAATATCAAATGCATGATTCATATTTGATATTTTAAATATCTGTATATCAACACGTCAACGCAGTAATTAGCTTCCGGTCCATTACAGCCGGGGAGATGTCGTTTACGGGAAATTCTTCATATATCCAGTCAGTGGTGGAGAGGACTCCTGCAGCAACCGGAGCGGGGCGAATGGAAGGCGGTGGCCAGCCACTCGAACTCAACGGGCAGACTCCTACTTATGCTGCATCCGCGCAAGTACTGTGTCTTACAATTCAATATAAATCCCCCGGTTTCCCGCGCGCACATAGCACAGGCTCCTGCACGAGCTTTAAAGTACATGCAGATGCTTTTCACAGGGAAGATAGCCCGGCATCCCACATCCCAGATCATCTGCTTGAACTGCTTCCCATTACCTACTGCATTAATGTACTATAGCGGATAAGGTCATGTAATGTATATCCTGATTCTCACTATATTTTACATGGTCAAAATAAATAGTGAGCAGTTTTGTGATATGGTGGGTAGGATAATGTGTATGGCCTATGTATTTTGAAGGCTGATTATTAGTATTTTACTGTGTTCTGCACCACAGTGCCTATCTCTGTCTAAACTCACATTGATAAGCATCATAACAGCTGAAGAGCTATTTTGATGGGAATGGTTTTATTGTTTTGTCAATCATCTTGGCCTTCTTTGGTAATTGTGTGCAATACAGGTTCCCACCCACCCACAGATCCTATACGATCGGAGCTAGTGGGAGAGTATGTCTGCTTCGCTAAGGCTGTAGTTCAAAGGACACAATCAATGTCAATGATTGCCTGCATTTCTGTGTTTTAAATATTTGATAAAGCTTTGCATAAAACACGTGGAACCTTCAGATTTCATGTCCACGGCACTCTTTTGAGCAGTCAAGGAAATCCTCACAGAAGGCTGTATTTCAATCATGTTTTTAAGACAGCGCCCAGCAAGTCCAGTTCAGAGAATGTATGGGTCCAACGGTGTGAAATTATTCCTGATGACCAGGGTTACTTATTTTTATGTGTTTTTGATTTAGACTGATTTAGACTCGGTATATTGAGCTTCTCCTATATAATGTGCTATACTGCAGTAAATCATGTTGGTTGTTTAGGTTGTATAAATGTTCCATAATAGGCTGGTGCCAGGAACTTCTGAGATTTGATTACCAGTGGTCAACCAGTCGGAAATCCGTCCTGACCTGTTATATAAATCATGCGATCTTTTTTGACAGACTACAAGTATAGCGATTGTATAATCTTACGCAAGGCATTCCTTTACCACAGTATTCGAAATGTTCCTCATTCTCATACAGCGCAAGTGACGCGTCAGTGGACGCGCCCACTGGACACCAACACAACTCCTCCAATATGTATTACGGTGTAACGGGTTTTATGCACAGCACAGACTAACGAATATACCCGAACAGGAACTATACGCCAACCGCAGTAATAAAATAGGGATGGAGTTTGGAATTTCCATGAAACATATCATTGAGTGAGACAAATGGTAAAGTATTGGCAGTTGCCGTAGTGGGTAGCTTAACTACTTTTACGCTGCTTAACTTCTGAAAGTTTTTCTTTTGGGTGATTCCGACTCGGAGAGGATTGGCAGGACATAGTAACATTCAGCGACTGGAAGGTATGTATATAGGCTACTGTGTAAGTAGACTAAGCTTTCGTGGCTGTTGGATAACGCATAGGAAAATGGACAGCATCCGCAAAATATCAGATGCTGTTTTTTTTCTGATCAATCAGAGTTATCTGTATTTTATAGAATACGCCCAGCCCACGCATTTCTATGTTAGTAGTAGTTTCATAGCTCACATACTGTATCGTGTGGCAAATTATTTTAATACAAAATACATTTTTATTAGGCCAACATTTACATGGAAGATTGTGTATGTTGCCGTCAGTTTATCTGACCATAGACCTTCAAGGCAAAGTTAGAGGAACTGAGACTGAGGAGACCCTGTTGTACACATTTGTGTAGGTTGGAGGTTTCCTGTCACAAGTTTGAATGACCATAAGAAACAGACAAGCAGGATGATGTCATGATTTAGCATGTTAACTATACTTGTGGGGTCCAGAAGTCCCCACAAGAATAGTAAACAATAAAAATTTGACCAACTGGGGACATTTTGTTGGTCCCCGCAAGGTCAAATTCTATTTCTAGGGGGTTTAGGGTTAAGGTTAGAATTAGTGTTAGGGTTAGAATTAGAGTTAGGGGCTAGGTTTAGGTTTAGGGTTAGGGTTAAGGTTAGGTTTTTGGATTAGGTTTAGGGTTAGGGTTAAGGTTAGGTTTTTGGATTAGGGTTAGGGTTAGGGTTAGGTTTGGGGTTAGGGGTTAGGGAAAATAGGATTTTGAATGGGACTGAATTGTATGTCCCCACAAGGTTAGCTGCGCAAGACTGTGTGTGTGTGTGTGTGTGTGTGTGTGTGTGTGTGTGTGTGTGTGTGTGTGTGTGTGTGTGTGTGTGTGTGTGTGTGTGTGTGTACATGTACTCCACGTCCCCTCTGTTTGTAGTTGGCTTACTAATGATGACACTCTCTTCCAGGATAAGGACCAACCCAGCTGTAATTTACAATCTCACTTTTAAAACAACTGAAGGAACTGTGACCGGGATACTTACAAGGACATTTGTGTCAAATAAGTGCAGGGGCATTTGGGTGAGAATCTATTATATAAAAACATTATGGGCTATTATGACAAAACAGTAGGCTATCTGTTTGACAGAAAATCTGGTAACATGTATTAAGTTTTTATATATATATGCCATTTAGCAGACGCTTTTATCCAAAGCGACTTACAGTCGTGCGTGCATACATTTTTGTGTATGGGTGGTCCCGGGGATCGAACCCACTACCTTGGCGTTACAAGCGCCGTGCTCTACCAGCTGAGCTACAGAGGACCACTTATACTTGTGCAGTTACACAGTAATTAACAACATAGTGTTAACATAAGTAATTAGTGTTTCTAACCTACACTAGTACAGGAACAACTTATAAAGTTTTACTGAAAATCCACATATTGAAAGGGTGTATCTTAACGCTTTCTCATTCTTGCAGGACCCCTGCTTACAAAGGTGGTAGTGTTGCAGCAACGGAAGAATCCATGGAGGACTATGGCAATTACACCTACGATTATCTGGAGTATGGAGACTTCGAAGAAGAAGAAGAAGTCAGAGATGGATACTCCCAGAAGGAGGCTATGCACATCATATCCGTAGTCATGTATAGTATTTCATTTGTGCTCGGTGTCACTGGAAATGGAATAGTCATATGGGTGACGGCATTTAAAAGCAAACGGACAGTGAACAGTATATGGTTGCTGAACATGGCTATAGCAGATTTTGTGTTTGTGCTCTTTTTACCCTTCTCCATCGACTACGTGCTTCGAGACTTCCACTGGTCCTTTGGGCTGGTCATGTGTAAGCTAAACTCGTTTGTGTCTGTGATGAACATGTACGCCAGTGTGCTCTTTCTCATGATGCTCAGTATAGACAGGTACGTCTCATTGGTCCACCTTAGCTGGTCTCAGCGGTGTCGCAGTGTGTGGCGAGCCTGGGTCGTATGTGGCTGTGTGTGGGGGGTATCTGCTCTACTGAGCCTCCCCACCTTGATATTCCGTGACACTATGAGTTTACGTGACCGGGTGGTGTGCTTCAACAACTTCAATGTCCAGGATGGACATACAGCTGCTGTGAGACACATTACGTTGGTGGTCGTCCGTACCGCGGTGGGATTCCTACTGCCCTTCAGTGCCATCTGTGTGACTGGAATTCTCCTGGTAATCAAAGTCCACCAGTCTGACGATTCTGTGTACCTGTCTAGCTTTTCTAAGACAGTTTCCGCTGTCATTCTGGCCTTCTTTTTGTGCTGGGCACCGTTCCATACCTTTAGTTTAATGGAGCTTTCCATGCACTCCTCACTGTACCTACATGACGTTCTGAAGACCGGCTTTCCTCTTGCCACTAGCTTAGCCTTTTTCAACAGCTGCGTCAACCCCCTCCTCTACATGCTGGTGGGCAAAAAGGTTCGCCGGCTCCTGAAGCGCTCGTGTCTGGACATCACAAAGAGTTCTCTGCGGGAGCTCAGCCAGTCCATCTCTGCAACTGAATCATTGTCTGCAGCAGACATCAGTCCTCCAGAGGAGCCCACAGAATCATCGACTAATCCCACAGTTACCTATAGCAGAAACCAAAATAAACTGCTATTTGACCTTTAAAGAGCCAGCCTGAACATTATTTTAGTCCAGATGTGACTTATTTTATATTCTACTTCAGTGTAACATTTATGCTAGTTGTTTGAGTTGGATACTTCCAAGCTGTAATTACTTCCAGTGCCAACTTCTGTTGACTATAAATTGCCCTCAGAGGAAAACCTGAGTAAAGACTTGCGCTAAAAGTATAACTTGCACATGGGAAAACAGGCAACTTTAATGATTTGAAAAAATTATCTGATCCTAATTACCCCAAAGACAAACAGGAAAGGAGGCAGCCTCAGGAACAAGAGTTATTAGAAGCAGATCTACCATTTTCATAAACACTTTTGTATTTAGATTTCGGTCTTCAAACAAATCCAAGTTTAACCCTGATGGGAATTTAGGGCTTCTCTTTCATATTATGTTGAAAAGTTTTCCATTACAAGTTGATTTTCTGTTGTAGTGTTTTCTGTTATACACAAGAGACAAATTCTATTAGGCCGTTTTTTCTTCTTCTAATTATATTAGGTGTATAAATGAATCTCTATGTTTACATGACATTTTCTAATAGTGTTCACATTGTCTTTCACTGTGTGGGATTTTTGTGGGAATTTGTAATCTATGAGGGAAATTTGCAATGCAATTGATTTGTTAATTCTAATATACTTCAGTCAAAGGAATAAACAATGAATCCAGTCCCTTCTCTTTATTGTAAGTGCGTTTTAATATGTATTGCTTCTGTGTTATACAGTGCCACTATAGTGGCTTGCGAAAGTATTCGCCGCCCCTTGGCATTTTTCCTATTTTGTTGCCTTACAACCTGAAATTAAAATGGATTTTTGGGCGGTTTGTATCATTTGATTTACCCAACATGCCTACCACTTTGAAGATGCAAAATAATTTTAAAGGGGAAACAAACAAGAAATAAGACAAAAAAACTGAAAACTTGAGCGTGCATAACTATTCACCCCCCCAGAGTCAATACTTTGTACAGCCAACTTTTGCAACAATTACAGCTGCAAGTCTCTTCGGGTATGTCTCTATAAGCTTGGCACATCTAGCCACTGGGATTTTTGCCCATTCTTCAAGGCAAAACTGCTCCAGCTCCTTCAAGTTGGATGGGTTCTGCTGGTCTACAGCAATATTTAAGTCATACCACAGATTCTCAATTGGATTGAGGTCTGGGCTTTGACTAGGCCATTTCAAGACATTTAAATGTTTCCCCTTAAACCACTCAAGTGTTGCTTTAGCAGTATGCTTAGGGTCATTGTCCTGCTGGAAGGTGAACCCAGTCTCAAATCTCTGGAAGACTGAAACAGGTTTGCCTCAAGAATTTCCCTGTATTTAGCGCCATCCATCATTCCTTCAATTCTGACCAGTTTCCCAGTCCCTGCCAATGAAAAACCTCCCCACAGCATGATGCTGCCACCACCATGCTTCACTGTGGGGATGGTGTTCTCAGGGTGATGAGAGGTGTTGGGTTTGCGCCAGACATAGCGTTTTCCTTGATGGCCAAAAAGCTCAATTTTAGTCTCATCTGACCAGAGTACCTTCTTCCATATGTTTGGGGAGTCTCCCACATGCTTTTTGGCGAACACCAAACGTGTTTGCTTATTTTTTTCTTGAAGCAATGGCTTTTTTCTGGCCACTCTTCCGTAAAGCCCAGCTCTGTGGAGTGTACGGCTTAAAGTGGTCCTATGGACAGATACTCCAATCTCCGCTGTGGAGCTTTGCAGCTCCTTCAGGGTTATCTTTGGTCTCTTTGTTGCCTCTCTGATTAATGCCCTCATTGCCTGGTCTGTGAGTTTTGGTGGGCGGCCCTCTCTTGGCAGGTTTGTTGTGGTGCCATATTCTTTCCATTGGTGCTCCGTGGGATGTTCAAAGTTCCGGATATTTTTTTATAACCCAACCCTGATCTGTGCTTCTCCACAACTTTGTCCCTGACCTGTTTGGAGAGCTCCTTGGTCTTCATGGTGCCGCTTGCTTGGTGGTTGCAGACTCTGGGGCCTTTCAGAACATGTGTATATATACTGAGATCATGTGACAGATCATGTGACACTTAGATTGCACACAGGTGGACTTTATTTAACTAATTATGTGACTTCTGAAGGTAATTGGTTGCACCAGATCTTATTTAGGGGCTTCATAGCAAAGGGGGTGAATACATATGCACACACCACTTTTCAGTTGTTTATTTTTTTGAATTTTTTAAAACAAGTTATTTTTTCATTTCGCTTCACCAATTTGGACTATTTTGTGTATGTCCATTACATGAAATCCAAATAAAAATCAATTTAAATTACAGGTTGTAATGGAACAAAATAGGAAAAACGCCAAGGGGGATGAATACTTTTGCAAGGCACTGTGTATAGAGTGGTGCTCAATCTAACAGGACCAACAGGATATTGTCTGTAACCTCAATTAAGGTTATAATACACTGAGGATGGCATAAAAATACTACACGCATAGTTGATCAAAGCAGAACACACAAGACATGAATACCTTACACCGATTCATGTATAGCTAGCGAGAGATGTGCATTTCCAATAAAGGCTTTTCGCTGTACTTGTGCACGTGACAATAAAACTTAAACAATATATAAATTAGTCCTAACTGCTGGTTTCCTGAAGTTCAGCCCAGTTGTTGTCAATGTAAATGCAGCTATTTCCTGTTATTGCCAAAACCCCCACAGCAAACAAACCCAGATGAGTTGAGTTTGGTTGAGTAAAGTCCACATCTGGGACCATGGCCTCAGAGAACATCAACTGTGTCATTCTTGTATTAATCACCCCCATTTCTTCAGTCAACATTTTGACACAATGCTTGGAAAAGTGGGCTATTGACATTTGATTCAGATTAATTTAACTGCCAAATGGATGGTGTTGTTGAACATTTATTTGGAATGAATGAAACCAGGTTAAGGTTTTTGGACATTTAATCTGAGATTTTGGCACAATTTGAATTGAATAGAGATAGGAATGAAAAGACGTTTTATAATCAATTGCATCTCAGTGAATGGAAATTGTCATTGTCATTGATGGAAATTAATTGCTCAGCCAGTGAGGATGTCTGAAATTCTCTCACATGATATGCAAAGAAATTACCAGTAGACTAATTTACAGATTAAAAAACGACTAAAATATTTATTGTCGAGTAGCTGTGTTTACTTAAAAATACTAAAATGTTTATTGTTGAGTAGCTGTGTTCACTTTATTGGTAGATAATGCATTCATAGAGATATGGCAATTTATTGATTAGATAGCAGTGTTGGGGAGGAGTAAACTACATGTAGTTGAACTAGTAATTGAATTACATTTTCCAGTAGCTTGCTTGGTGGAAGTTGAACTAAATACAAATCTAGGTAATGTTTTCAGTTGTTAATTCCTTTTTTGCCATGTAGTGGTGTAGATAACTACTGGAACTACACAATATTATTTTTTGCAAAAATAAACTATGGGGGAAGTAGGCAATCATTTCCTTTCTTTTTCGGGATCAGAACTGCTTAATTCTCACTTGAAACATCGTTTTTTGTTTGTTTGTTTAATAGGCTACATTCCAGATATTCTTGCGATTTGTAGTCTGACATTTTAGATTTACATATGACATTTTTTTTCAGGAAGTAGTTTGGATGTAGTGAACTACTTTTTCAAATTAACTTTAGTAACTTCTTCCAGTGTGAAGTCATTGGTATCTTGGTAAACGATATTTTTCAGAGTAGTTTCCCTAACACTGTTAGACAGCAACATTATGCGCTACATTAAAGGGTACATGAAATGGGGACGGTCAAATAGTGACGCAGCGGAATAGAGAAAGCGCGCAGTCAGCGGTGATCGTTGAGGCGCCACTACTACGGAGGCTGGAGTGACAGTGGCATGGTAAGGACTCGCAATGACAGCTCTCGTGTGTACGTAGAATCTCTAAAGTATAAGGGCAATGTGATATTTGAAGATGTTTTGAAAACCATCAGAACTAACGTATTATGTAGTACCGGCGGCGCCGTGAAGTTTGATGGTTGTAAAAATATGTATTGGCTAGCTACGTTAGCGTAGCCTAGCCACGATGGTCATGGGATGGTCAGAGTGGTCGTGGCGAAAAAATTATGCATTGCAAGCGTTTTGTATCGTGTATACGCAACTGTTAGCTACGTGGCTTCCGTATGCAAGTGATTCACGTGTTTTAGCTACTTATAGCTAACTATTTACATAATCTTCTTATTCCTGCCTAAACTAGGGAGAGACAGCTAGATGCCAAAGACAGATGCTAGCTAGTTGTAACGCGTTATCCTATAAAGGGAACTATAGCTAGCTATCTTTATACAGAAATGTCAGGTGATGCTGCTTGCCAACATGGGAGTGATTGTATTTTCTAAATGACAACTTTGTTGATGAAACCAGCTTTTTACTTATTCGCTTAGCTAGCTAGCTGTGCATTTATTATATTGTTCAGCATCATGTTGCGTCTCTCAGGAGTTGCTCACTCTACAGTCTCCAACAATGTCAGTGCATTTACCAATTTACCAATCCATGCAGGATTTACCCCAGTGTTTACCCACAACCCGCACCCGGTTTTACTGGGCCATGGAGCCGGGGGACCTGCTCTCACTTGGGGCCAAAGACAGACCACTGGTACTTTTCAGCTGTCATTTACAGTACCAGTCACAAGTTTGGACACACCTACTCATTCCAGGGTTTTTCTTAATTTTTTACTATTTTCTACATTGTAGAATAATAGTGAAGACATCGAAACTATGAAATAACACATATGGAATCATGTAGTAACCAAAAAAGTGTTAAACAAATCATACATTTGTTTTATATTTGAGATTCTTCAGAGTAGCCACCCTTTGCCTTGATTACAGTTTTGCACACTCTTGGCATTCTCTCAACCAGCTTCATGAGTTAGTCACCTGGAATGAATTTCAATTATCAGGTGTGCCTTGTTAAAAGTTAATTTGTGGAATTTCTTTCCTTAATGCGTTTGAGCCAATCAGTTGTGTTGTGACAAGGTACGGTGGTATACAGAAGATAGCCCTATTTGGTAAAAGACCAAGTCCATATTATGGCAAGAACAGCTCATGAAGGTCAGTCAATCCGGAAATTTTCAAGAAGTGCAGTCGCAAAAACCATCAAGCGCTATGATGAAACTGGCTCTCATGAGGACTGCCACAGGAAAGGAAGACCCAGAGTTACCTCTGCTGCAGAGGATAAGTTTATTAGAGTTAACTGCACCTCAGATTGCAGCCCAAATAAATGCTTCACAGAGTTCAAGTAACAGACACATCTCAACATCAGAGGAGACTGCGTGAATCAGGCCTTCATAGTCGAATTGCTGCAAAGAAACCACAACTAAAGGACACCAATAAGAAGAAGAGACTTGCTTGGGCCAAGAAACACGAGCAATGGACATTAGACCGATGGAAATCTGTCCTTTGGTCTGATGAGTCCAAATTTGAGATTTTTGGTTCCAACCGCTGTGTCTTTGTGAGACTCAGATTAGGCGAACGGATGCTCTCCGCATGTGTGGTTCCCACCGTGAAGCATGGAGGAGGAGGTGTGATGGTGTGGGGGTGCTTTCCTGGTGACACTGTCAGTGATTAATTTAGAATTAAAGGCACACTTAACCAGCATGGCTACCACAGCATTCTGCAGTGATACGCCATCCCAGCTGCTTTTTGCGCTTAGTGGGACTATCATTTGTTTTTCAGCAGGACATTGACCCAAAACACACCTCCAGGCTGTGTAAGGGCTATTTGACCAAGGAGAGTGATGGAGTGCTGCATCAGATGACCTGGCCTCCACAATCACCCAACATCAACCCAATTGAGATGGTTTGGGATGAGTTGGAAAGCAGAGTGAAGGAAAAGCAGCCAACAAGTGCTCAGCATATGTGGGAACTCCTTCAAGACTGTTG
This sequence comes from Coregonus lavaretus, assembly GCF_964263955.1. Taxonomy (NCBI): domain Eukaryota; kingdom Metazoa; phylum Chordata; class Actinopteri; order Salmoniformes; family Salmonidae; genus Coregonus; species Coregonus lavaretus. Next base: position 187,766 of record NW_028158101.1, read on the forward strand.
GAAAAGCATTCCTCATGAAGCTGTTGAGAGAATGCCAAGTGTGCAAAGCTGTCATCAAGGCAAAGGGTGGCTATTTGAAAAATCTCAAATATATAAAATATATTTTGATTAGTTTAACACTTTTTTGGTTACTACATGATTCCATATGTGTTATTTCATAGTTTTGATGTCTTCACTATTATTCTACAATGTAGAAAATAGTACAAATAAAGAAAAACCCTTGAATGTGTCCAAACTTTTGACTGGTACTGTATATATGGAGATTGTTTAGTGCCAACATTAAGGGGTTAAATACATGTTTAAAAAATATGTTTTATTGAATTGAAATGGATTTACCCATATGCTACACTGTAATGACAATAAAACACCATTCTCCCTTAAAGAGAGAGTTCACCCAAATTACAAAATTAAACATTGGTTTCCTTACCCTGTTTTAAGTATATGGACAAGGTATGACAGCAATCCATGCTTTGGTTTTTATTGAATTTTATTTTTCAATTTAGTGCAGGTGGTTTGTTAAGACTGCCTTTTATTGTGATGGTGCACTTCACCATTTAACTGATGCATGATGTACTGGGGATACTGATAAAGTAAATGTCATTGTGTGAGATGCAGGGTGATTTTTTTTTGGATACAAGGACGATGTGGTGTTTGTCGTCTGCAGCTACAGCAGCAGCCAGTGACCTGGTGGAGGTGTGTGTGGATGGGAAGCCACTCATGGTGGAATCAGGAACCACAGCGCTTCGGGTAACAGGGGGGCTCTACTCACTGTATTTGACTATAGAATAGAACATCTTGTCCCAAAATTTTTTTAGATAGTAATTGCTTCGGCAATAAAATCAGGCTTCGTAAAAATGAGTTGATATTTTGTTTTAGGCGTGTGAAAAGGTGGGAGTGCAGATTCCTCGCTTCTGTTACCGTGAGCGCCTGTCAGTTACAGGCAAGTGTCGGACGGATGTGTCGCGAGGAGATTGAGAAAGCTCCAAAGGTATGTGCTTACGTGTTATCTTATCTTATTAAAGGTTTCCAAATGTCTGGCATGTTCTGGTACCCTTGTCTATGATGGACACTCTCACGGTCTTACTCTGATATGACCACATCTCTTCTCAGCCAGTGTCAGCATGCGCCACGCCAGTCATGGAGGGTCGGAACATTTTAACTGACTCTGACAAGACAAGGAAAGCTAGGTAGGTATAATCACCTGCAAACACCTCATCCCTTTGATAGCCTGTTTCTCTATAGTGATGTTTGCATTACCTCCTTATTTGGCCATCATCACCAGTATTACAGTGTTTTTCATTACTTTTTCTTCTGATAACCAGGGTGTGATGGAGTTCCTGTTGGCCAAACACCCTTTAGGCTGCCCAACCTGTGACCGGGGGGAAAGAATGTGACCTTCAGGTAAAATCATAACATCATTGTTTTTCTAAAGCTTCTAAGCCTCATTTAGAGGTTAGTCATGATGATGGTTCAGCCTGTGGGAGGGACTTGCAGTGAGGTTTTTGGCATTGGACTTCTAAAAGGAACATGTTTCCATTGCGTGAAGACTGTACAGGACCAGTCCATGAAGTTTGGCAGTGACCGGAGCCGCTTCTTAGAGAGCGAGAGAGCCGTGGAGGACAGGAACATTGGTCCCCTCATCAAGACCATCATGACCCGGCGTATCCAGTGCACCCACAGTGTTTGGTGAGTCAGGCTAGTAATCATAGTATGGTCCACCATGGAAGCGTTCATTATAGAAGGCAACACCTTATTACCAAGAATTTCAAACGGGAACAGACATCTATGTCCTAAATAATGTTTTCCCCATTTGTAGCTTCGCCAGTGAGCTTGCAGGTGTGGAGGATCTGGGGACCACTGGCAGGGGGGAAAGACCTGCAGATCGGCATTCATGTGGAGAAGATTCATTCATGTCGGCGCTGTCTGGGAATGTGATTGACATATGCCCTGTGGGAGCATTGACTTCCAAGCCGTATGCCTTCACTTCCTGTCCCTGGGATGCCTTCACTTCCTGTCCCTGGGAGACCAGGCATGTGCGTTACACTGTGGTGCATACAGTAGAAGCTGGCTCCAAGTAGTAGTATATAGACCTCGGTGGTTACCAACTAACCTTTCTCTCCTCACAGGAAGACAGAATCTATTGACGTGCTGAATGCTGTGGGCAGCAACATCGTGGTGAGCACCCGGGGCGTGGTGAGGTCATGAGGATTCTGCCCCATCTCCACAAGGTCATCAATGAGGAGTGGATCTCAGATTTAGACCGGGTAAGCTGAGGACCAGCTCATATCACGCCCATACGGTCTTCACTGACCTTTATCGGTCTGAAATTCACACTGAACTCATTCTCTCCCCAGATGGTAGGCCTGCGGATGACGGGTTGAAGCGGTAGCGCCTCAATCGGCCCAATGTGAAGGATGTTTAAACAAAGAGAGAACAGCCCGCCGCTGCTAAATGAATATAGGGGAAACACTGGCGGAGCCTGAGGGGAACAGTGGAACATTCCTGATTTGGGTTCTATTTCCTATAGATCTGACCTGCGCTCAAACTATCTACTGAATTCCCGCATTGCTGCCATTGAAAAGGCTGATTTGCTGCTCCTAGTTGGCAGCAACCCACACTATGAGGCACCACTTTTCAACGCACGCATCAGGAAGAGGTATAGCTGGGAGGTCAGGGGCTGGGATGGGATGGGATTTAAGTGCTGTCAAGAATCACTGACATCTCAATTTGCATGTAAATAACTGTCATAGCCGTGTGCTGCTTCCAGCTCCTGATTTACGCTCTCTCTTTAAGTGGAAACTATCAATCTGACACGTGTTACCACCATTAAGATGACTGGTGGTATTTTATGGATGCTTCATGTACCCCTGGTAGTTGGCTTCACAACGAGCTGCAGGTGGAGTTGACCTACACATACAATCATCTGGGGGGAGTCTGCTAAGGTCCTGCAGGAAGTAGTTGCTGGGACCCACCCCTTCTCTAAGGTAATCATGTATTATTTACACATCTCTGATGGTTGGTTACTAAGTGTAGTCATAGAGAATTCACTATGTCAGCAATGATTAAAAATCTTGTTCCTAGGTTCTTAGCAGGGCAAAGCATCCTGTAGTAGTGCTGGGCAGTGGTTCCTTGCAGCGAGAGGATGGGGCCCGCCGAGACCTGCCAAAAGGACAGCCTAATCATTTATCAGGGTCAGCAACGCTCTTCCACAACAGATACATAAAACCATTCTCTGGTGTGCAGCACAGAATAATATCCATGATCTTTAAGTGAGTCTTGTGTCAGATTGAATGTAGTTTTAGTTTCATAACTCTACACAGGGCACCATGGAGATGCTGGGGCGACGATGGCTGACATTCTCCCTGGAGTAGAACACACAGAGAAATGTAGCACCTATGATGAGGGCCGCGCCCAGCAGACCAGGCTGGCTGTGACTGCTCCAGGCATGGCCAGGCAGGACTGGAAGATCATACAGGCCATATGTGGTCCTCTGTAGCTCATCTGGTAGAGCACGGTGCTTGTAACGCCAAGGGTAGTGGGTTCGATCCCCGGGACCACCCATACACAAAAATGTATGCACGCATGACTGTAAGTCGCTTTGGATAAAAGCGTCTGCTAAATGGCATATTATTATTTATTATTATATCTGAGGTAAACTAATGTCTCACCACACTAATCAGTGAATGTGTTCAGTAGTAATTTCATGAGTTAATGTTGTTGTTGTTGGGGGGGAGTTACCCTAAAGTTTGCTGGAGTGACACTGCCCTACGACACCATGGATGAGGTGCGTGACAGATTGGCGGAGGTTTCACCCAACCTGGTGCACTATGATGCCATGGGGAGGCCTTGTTTCCAGATTTCTGTGAAATATGACTGATAATTACCATATGAGTGAAAAATGTTTTTATTAAGTATGTTAAATAGCAGTGTTTCTGTGTTGGAATGGTGTGGGCATACCCCAACAACAGAATGGTCTTGGCGTATACTGGTCATAAAAATATTCATTTGAGTAGACCACTGATTGGCCAGCTCATCCTCCTCAGGAGGATAACATCATCCTCTATCAGGAAATAGCAAGCATTTTTGAAACGGTCGGTTTGAGATATAAGTTTGAGGTGGGGGTTTTTAAGTGTTTATTTTTCTCCAATTTATGCTTTGGTCACAAATATGAGTCAACAACATTATTTGGGTATGCGTTAACAAACTATGAACTTTTAAAAGTGAGAATTTCACTGGACAGTTATTTTAATGTATTCAGTAAAGTAAATGCGATAGATACAGTACCTATCCAATCCTCATTTATAAAAACAGCTGTTAAACATCCGTAGACACATACTTATTATGCAGTAAAGTCATTGTTATAGATGCATATTCATCTCTCACTCTATATGCACAACGTCTTACCCTATACGGCAGCGGTTCTCAAACCTATCCTCGGGACCCCCAGCCGTTCCATCCATTTGATGTATTCCAGAGCTGGCACACCTGATTTTAACTCGTCAACTAATCATCAAGCCCTTGACTAGTTGAATCAGGTGAGCTAGTTCAGAGCTACAACAAAATTGTGAAACGTCTGGGTCCCTGAGGAGAGGTTTGAGAACCACTGCAGCATACCTCCCGAGTGGCGCAGTGGTCTAAGGCACTGCATCGCAGTGCTAGCTGTGCCACTAGAGATCCTGGTTTAAAACCAGGCTCTGTCGTAGCCGGCCGCGACCGGGAGACCCATGGGGCGGCGCACAATTGGCCCAGCGTCGTCCAGGGTAGGGGAGGGAATGGCCAGCAGGGATGTAGCTCAGTTGGTAGAGCATGGTGTTTGCAACGCCAGGGTTGTGGGTTTGAAAAATACAAAAAAAATAATGTATGCACTCACTAACTGTAAGTTGCTCTGGATAAGAGTGTCTGCTAAATGACTAAAAATGTAAAATGTAATACACACAACTTCCTGATACCCTTTAATGACCAAATGCCTTACAAGCACCGTTCAGTCTTCCAGCTGACACCAGCATAAATAGTTTATTTCCTGTATGTATATTACAGCTGTGAATTGTGTAAAGATTGTATTTTCCCCAATGACTATTGAGAATACGCTGCTTTCTAGATAATGTATACAAGAACATATTTAATTAATATATTTTTCTTCAGTAATAATCAATGGTAAAGCACAACATGTTCTTAATCTTTGGAGATAGATTGTGCTGACCAATGGCTCTATCACAGTGGAATATCTTATGTGCCACTATATTATTATAGCACAGTTTATATCAGTGATCACAAATATTTGTATTACACTGTTGAAATAGATAAAATTTACTAAATTGTAATACCTTCATTAAATACTTGTTTATAATCACAAACGCATGTATTATGGTCAAATTGAGCTGGTCACAAGTGCCTTGCAAATCAATAAGGTAAGAAAGTGTTTCAAAAAAACTTTAAAATATTTTCCTTAGGGAAAGAAGAAGACAAATGTGGAGTATAGGGCCTTAAACTGTGTTCAGTTAACGGTTTACAGTTCCAAGCGGTTAGTAGGTGATGGGGACGTGCTGCATCAGCATCAGCATTGGGCAACAATGTTGCAGCCAGAGTAAAAGAATGTGACATCCGCCGTTGCCAGAAAGGAATTTGACATGTGTTATAACACAGAGTTTCTAAACCAGGTTGATTTAAGTAGTGAAATGTCACTTATTTAAAAGTACATAACTATAGCTACTCTACCTTTCAATCAGCATTGCCATGCATGCACTCGAGAAGGCATAACATTGCATTTCTTCACTGCTGTGGTTTATACAAAGTTGAATTTCCAATATGGTGTAGAGGTTGTTGTTGTACAGTGGACTGTTGTCATGTCCCCGCAGTGCCTGTAGTGGTGCTGTGTGGAGTCTGCTGTGGACTGATCTAAAATCCTCAGCAGCTCCCAACTGCTAATGTTTGCTGTGGATAATCTACATTTACATGCATCAGTATTTTCAATGATATTATATTCGGATAGGAGCATTATTAGTTTCCTAAAATATCGAATATCGATGCACAAATAGGCGAGCTGGTTGTAATAGGCACTTCTACTATATCAGGAGCGAATACCTTACACAGCCTATACCAATTGAAGGTAAGTGAAGCCACTTCACAGCCTCGACTTCGATTTTTGGAGAGGCCGCTTATGGCGCAGGACTAGTCGGACGACTGTGCTACTCGAGGCCCTAGGGTTACTAGGTCTGATGGGCCTTATCGTTTCATGTTAAATGTTTAACTTTTGATTGTTATCTGTATCACACAACATATGATTATGATAGTTAAGGAGTTGTTTTATAATATACAGATATTTACAACTTTTCGTTATTCACCTAAATGTATTAATTTTCTTAAACAGAAAATAACTAGATGACTTGCGGCCAATATTTAGTTTTAAGGCCTTTTTGAACGGGCCTCTGTGCCTCCCCTAGCCTTTGTTTGCTATTGGCCACAAATTAGGCTTTGTTTGATTGTCGTGAAATCCTAATCTGAAGTACTTTTTATATTTTAAACTATTTCCAAATACATTTCAGTGTATTGTAAATTGACCATCATATTTCATAGAAATCTTCTGTGTATTGATGTTTCCGTTTCCTGGCTACTGCTACTTGTGTTTTTAGCGTAGTTAGCTAATGTGTTAGCTACCTATCACTAGACAGTAGCAGGCTACAATGGTAATTTTCTAAGGTCGTTTTATTGTATGAAGTTAATGTAGATATTTGGTTAACGTATACATTTGTAGTTGTCCAATGCCTATACTCTGTTTTCGGATGATTGCAAATTTGCCAGAATGTAGCTAGTTAGTTAGCAAGTTAACTACCCCTACAAATCTAGGTAGCTATCGTTAACTTGCTCGGTTTGTTAACTTTACCTAACTAGGTTACTAGCTACGCGAGATAACGTTAGGTAGCAAGTAGGAAAATAGACAAACGTTAGCTAGCTATTTGTTTTGATAGCTAGTAGGTACCTAGTTAGAACAATGAGCTTTGCATATCTGTGTAGCTAGTATTTGTTGCGCTGTTTAGCAAAGAATTAGCTAATTTGCGCAGCTAACTCCCAATCTAAGCTTGTTTATTTCAATTTGCTCAAGTGTGCACATTTGCATGCATGTAGTTACTGTTAGCTATGCAATTCCTCCAGGAGTAATCAAAACGTTAGCTAGATAGTTAGCTAATAGCTATGTTTTTACGATTGACACATTTAATTCAATGTTATGTGGACACACTGTACTATATTACCCTCAGTTTGGAGTAACTGGTGACGTTTCTGTCGAGCAAATGACATTGTGACAGTACAGTCAGTGTCCATATCCTGCATTTGCATGTAACAGAAACCTTAAATCTGACGCTGCATCACGTGCCCATGAATTGACAGTAGCCACATGTATGGGAAAGCATACAGTCTAAATTCTAACCCTGGCTGTGCTAAGCCAACAATTTCCCTGACATCATTGGTTCAAAAACAAATTAAGATTAAGTCATATGCCACAGAGGTGTATCTTAACATTTACAATCTCACCGTTGATTTCTTATAACATCTTCCTAAAATTTTAGTGTGTTTGCATTTTTTTTTTTTTTTTTACACTAGTAGACAATGTTCTGTACCACATGAACAAATTCTTAATTAGTTGCCTGAATTGTGCATGTTAATGGTGGTCCTCTGTAGCTCAATTGGTAGAGCATGGCGCTTGTAACGCCAGGGTGGTGGGTTCGATCCCCGGGACCACCCATACGTAAAAATGTATGCACGCATGACTGTAAATCGCTTTGGATTAAAGCGTCTGCTAAATGGCATATTATTTATTATAATGTTCTTGCTAGCAACAGTCAAACTATAGAGTCAGGGGAGGTGTAAATGTTTATTTCTGTACCCTCGGTCTGTTTGTGTTTGTCTTGTTTGCATATTCAGGGCAGTCTCAGTGATTACTGTGCATAATGTAAGACTAATGCGTTTCCCCTCTCCCATCAGCTGATGTTCTCAAGGACCAGAGTCACGTGATGTATGAGGGCAAACACATCCACTTCTCGGAGGTGGACAATAAGCCATTGTGCTCATACAGCCCAAAGCTCTGCAAGCAGCGCAGACTCAATGGCTATGCCTTCTGTATCCGTCATGTCCTGGAGGATAAGACCGCCCCCTTCAAGCAATGTGAATATGTGGCCAAGTACAACAGCCAACGATGCACCAACCCCATCCCCAAGTCTGAGGACCGCAGGTGGGTGTGGCGTTCCAATAGAGGCTGTCCTCGGCACAGAAGACGTCAGGTCTTTGTGATTGATTTATCTGTTATAGTTGTGAACAGCATGTTAAAGATGTGTTTGTTCCACAGATACTGTAACAGCCACCTCCAAGTTCTTGGGTTTATCCCCAAGAAGGAGCGGAAGAAGAAGCACGATGCATTGGAGGAGATGCGCTCACGACCTCACCTGGAGTCAGTGGCTCTTAACATAACTGTGCCCTCGCTGGCTCTGAAGGCCTCCAATGGCCTGGATGAGCTGCCACCCTTTCCACCCTGCACCCGTCTGCTATCCCCTCCAGATGGGGAGCTCCTGGACCCTTTTGCCTTCTACGAGGACACTGACGGGGAAGAGGGCCCTCCTCGGAAGGGCTCCACCGTCAGGAAGAAACTACACAGTCGACTGTTGCTCAGCCAGAAACTCCAGCTCCGCCATCACGACAATGCCCTCCTCCAACCACCTCCAGAGCACTTTAGCCCCTCTCCTCTCACCTGCGTGCACCGCTCTTCGCCCCTCCATCCTCATCTTCCCCGTCAGCAGCAGACAGGACTCCTCCAGCCCCTCCAGCAATCCACCATGCCTTCGTTTGTCCTCCCAGGACAGCAGCAGGGTTTATTATGCAAGCCAGCTCCACCTCAGACTCCCGCCTTTCTGCCTGTCGGGCTGCCCCCCAACACAGCTCCCAGTCCGCCGCAGTCCTCCTGTCCCCCTCTCAGCAGGAAAGCCACGCCCATGCCATGCAGTAGCTGGGACAGCGCTCAGCGGCATTTGGTGGCCATGCGCCCGGCTGCCTTCTCACCTCCCCCTGCCTGCCTGGCCAGGTTACAGCATCTGGTGCAGCTCTGCGCCCAAAGACATCAGGAGCACGGAGACCTGTTCCATCATCTAGGTACCTCTCCTCCCTATTCACATGACATACTGTATTTGGCTTATTAGTTGAACGTGGGCTTGTATTGGGTCTGTGTAAGGTCAATAAAGATACTGCTGAGACCAGCTGTACTGACAGGTTATCTTCTTTTCAGGGTTGGACTGGTCTGAAGACAGTTCAGAGGATGATGACGTGGAGGCAGAGAGAGTTCCACCCTATCACAACGCCTGGAGACTACAGGAAGGACACCTGCAGGACGTGTAAGTTCCTTACTCACGTAGTTAGGCTATCATGAAATCAGACATTATTTGTTTTTGACTTGTTTATTTTTCTATTGCAGCTCAGATGAAGATGCTTGCAGCTCGCGGAGAACGCGGCTGGCTCGCCTGTGCTCATACCTCCAGGAGAAATACAAGCACCTGTGCAGGCAGGAGAGGGCTACTACGCGCCAGAAGAGATACCACTATGCCTTCCGCAAAGCCCTGCTGCACGCCGCCAGTAAAGACCCCGACTGTGCTGGCCAGTTGATTCAGAAGCTGCGCAAGGTCTCCCAGAACTCAAGGTAAAGTAAACACTCAACACTGTGCACAACACTCCCATTTATGCAATTGAGCCTGACTAACCTGGTCAATCTCCTCCAATACCATATCAATGGGAAAATGTCAAAATGAATGACTTATTCATGAATAACTAGTGTCATGCGTTTTCCCCGGGTTCTGGATACCAAAGTCTTTAGGTAACGTTTTTCCATGTTGTGATGCGAATACATCCTCATTTGAACATGGCCCCTTATTTAAATTGTATCTGTGAGTGTTTATTTCTATGTGTATTGTAATTGCAGGTTCCTGCTTAACTTACATTATTCATATCATGCCATAGTAGAGATCTCGTTTCACCTGAACCATTTAAAAGTGTTTAGTAATTGAGTGTGTCTGAATTTGTTATTGGCTAAAGAGGTAATTGTAGGCCCCTCCCACTAAGTGAGATGATGAGCGACAGCTGTTTGTGGGAGAGTGCCAGTAGGGAAGAGCATTAAGCAGGGACAGACCAGCGAAGATTATTATTTGATAATTGGTCTTAATCTTTTAGTCCTTGTTTTTACCATTTTATCTCTTTGCCATTTTGAAGCCTTTTTTTGTAATGTATATATTTATTGAAAATACTCCAAATTTGGAAGAAACTGTTGCAGTTCTTTTAGTAAAACCCTTTTCTATGTGAAGGGCATCGGCCAGCCCTCTCACACTGGTCATGTGGTCAGTAATGATAGTTGTGTTGTGAAGAGCTGAGGGAGTGTTGATATGGTTGTGTCCTGAGCGTGGGTCTATCTGTCTCTCTCCTCAGTGCGCCGGGGCAGCAGCACACGGAGACGGGAATCTGCACTGGAAGCACCAAGGGCCAGGCCTGTAGCAGCCGAGCTCTACCCTTCACCCAACACTGCTTCCAGCGTATCCTTTTCACCCACCTCTTACATGGCACACTGGACTGTTGGGACCAAACTGTCATTTATTGGGGAATATTGCTTTACAACTAGTCGTAATAGAACTTAAGACTCAAAGTATGGATCCTGTTTTTGAGACATGACAGTTGTCCTCTTTTCCATTGGAGTGCTTCCTTCACAGTTTCTCTGCAGACATTCTGTTGAATCGCTCCCAGCAGCTCTTCTCCAGTTGCACAGCCAAATTTGCCGATGGACAACAGTGCTCCATTCCTGTGTTTGACATCACGCATCAGACACCGCTCTGTGAGGAGCATGCCAAAAAGATGGTCAGTACATTGGGAGTACCATTGTTATACATGTGCCACATTATCTGCTCTGTGATAAAATACTTACGGACATGTGTTTTTTTCCTATAGGACAATTTCTTGCGTGGAGACGGTAACCGAAGAGTGCAGCACCAGCAGCAGCAGCAGCGAAAGCCGCGTAAGAAGACCAAACCGCCTGCGCTCACCAAGAAACACAAGAAGAAGAGGAGGAAAGGGCCGTGGCGGCCCCAGAAGCCCATCCCGCCGGCGCTGCCCCAGGGGAACCTGGGAATGCCTTCCTCCTCCAGCCTGACCATGCCCACCCAGGCCAGCATCAGGTCTGTCCCCAGAACCACCAGGTCTCTGACTGTGTCTGAAATGGCACCCTATTCCCTATATAGTGCACTACTTTTGATCATAAGGTAGTGCACTACATAGGGAATAGGGTGCCATTTGGGACACAGTCTTTCTCTTTCTAACAGCTCTACTATGAACCAGTGGCAGTGGTGCCGTTATAAGATGAGGGAGGAGCCCTTTAATTAAAAAAAAAATTGAGCATGGCCTTATTTCTATTACAGGATATTGGATGACTGTCATTCATATTCCATTCACCCAGCTCCGTGTAACATCTATAGGTTTAGGCTACTACATGATACTCTAATTTTCCCCTATGCCCATCATGAGTTTGCTATAACCTAGCCTACGAATGAAAGTTTACAACGTGGGTGCACAGGTCGAGAGAAATTTGAGTAATCAAGGTGACAGACAGTGACACATTCAATACAGCCTTGCACATGCCTGCCTGCATCTAACTGATCTAGGGTGTATTCATTAGTCCAACAGTTGTAAACAAGAGTTTCTATTGGACAAATTCAGGTATGTTTATCCCCGTTCTGTTTACGAAACGTTTTTCAACAGAATCGGCAGAATGAATACACCACTGATCACCTGCAAACACAGTTCACGTTCACAGCAGCCACATACAAACAGCATGATCCCTTTGATCGTTGTATAATTCCTTCTCGCTTCAACACGCTCTCCTCCTCTCACCTTTTCCCTTCGCTTGTGGACTTCAGTGCACAACACAACAGCAGTCTGTGACCAGGCGGAAAAAAAAACTTTCCAAGCCAAACCTTCATATCATAACCACTAACCGCTACACACAGCCTTCATCGTTTTCACCATATTAGCTAACGTCATAGTCCAAATCAAATTGTATTTACTGTGAAATGCTTACTTACAAGCCCTTAACCAACAATGCAGTTAAGAAAATAGAGTTAAGACAATATTTACGAAATAAACTAAAGTGAAAAATAAAAGAGCAACAATAAAATAACAATACTGAGGCTATATACAGGGGGGTACCGAGTCACTGTGCGGGGGTATAGGTTAGTAGAGGTAATTGAGGTAATATGTACATGTACAGTGACTATGCATAGATAATAGATCATAAACAGCAAGTAGCAGCAGCGTAAAAAAAGGGGGAGGGGGGGGGTAGCCATTTGATTAGCTGTTCAGCAGTCTTATGGCTTGGGGGTAGAAGCTGTAGAACTTTTTGAGGATCTGAGGACACATGCCAAATATTTTCAGTCTCCTGAGGGGGATTTAGGCGTTGTTGTGCCCTCTTCACGACTGTCTTGGTGTGTTTGGACCATGATAGTTTGTTGGCGATGTGGACACCAAGGAACTTGAAGCTCTCAACCTGCTCTACTACAGCCCCGTCGATGAGAATGGGGGCGTGCTCGGCCCTCCTTTTCCTGTAGTCCACGATCATCTCCTTTTGTCTTGATCACGTTGAGGGAGAGGTTGTTATCCTGGCACCACACTGCCAGGTCTCTGACCTCTTCCCTATAGGCTGTCTCATCGTTGATGGTGATCAGGCCTACCACCGTTGTGTCGTCAGCAAACTTAATGATGGTGTTGGAGTCGTGCTTGGCCATGCAGTCATGGGTGAACAGGGAGTACAGGAGGGGACTAAGCACGTACCCCTGAGGGGCCCCCGTGTTGAGGATCAGCGTGGCAGATGTGTTATTGCCTACCCTTACCAACTGGGGGCGGCCCGTCAGGAAATCCAGGATCCAGTTGCAGAGGGAGGTGTTTAGTCCCAGGGTCCTTAGGGATGAGTTTTGTGGGCAACATGGTGTTGAACGCTGAGCTGTAGTCAATGAACAGCATTCTCACGTAGGTGTTCCTTTTGTCCAGGTGGGAAAAGGCAGTGTTGAGTGCAATAGAGATTGCGTCATTTGTGGATCTGTTGGGGCGGTATGCAAATTGGAATGGGTCTAGGGTTTCTGGGATGATGGTGTTGATGTGAGCCATGACCAGCCTTTCAAAGCACTTCATGGCTACAGACGTGAGTGCTACGGGTCAGTAGTCATTTAGGCAGGTTACCTGTTCTTTGGTACAGGGACTATGGTGGATGGCTTGAAACATGTTGGTATTACAGACTCAGTCAGGGACATGTTGAAAATGTCAGTGAAGACAGTTGCCAGTTGGTCAGCGCATGCTCTGAGTACACTTCCTGGTAATCCGTCTGGCACCGCGGCCTTGTGAATGTTGACCTGTTTAAAGGTCTTAATCACATCGGCTACGGTGAGTGTGATCACACAGTCGTCCGGAACAGCTGGTGCTCTCATGTATGCTTCAGTGTTGCTTGCCTCGAAGCGCGCATAGAAGTCATTTAGCTCATCTGGTAGGCTTGTGTTACTGGGCAGCTCGCGGCTGGGCTTCCCTTTGTGGTCCGTAATAGTTTGCAAGCCCTGCCACATCCGACGAGCGTCGGAGCCGGCACAGTAGGATTCAATCTTAGTCCTGTATTTACGCTTTGCCTGTTTGATGGTTCGTCTTAGGTCATAGCGGGATTTCTTATAAGCGTCCTGGTTAGAGTCCCGCTCCTTGAAAGCGGCAGCTCTACCCTTGAGCTCAGTGCGGATGTTGCCTGTAATCCATGGCTTCTGGTTGAGGTATGTACGTATGGTCACTGTGGGGACAACGTCATTGATGCACTTCTTGATAAAGCCGGTGACTGATGTGGTATACTCCTCAATGCCATCGGATGAGTCCCGGAACATATTCCAGTCTGTGCTAGCAAAACAGTCCTGTAGCTTAGCATCTGCGTCATCTGACCACTTCCGTATTGAGCGAGTCAGTGGTTTGTGGTGGTAAATAGACAGCTACGAAAAATATAGATAAACTCTCTTGGTAAATAGTGGGGTCTACAGCTTATCATGAGATACACTACCTCAGGCGAGCAAAACCTAGAGACTTCCTTAATATTTGATTTCACCCACCAGCTGTTATTGACAAATAGACACAGACCGCCACCCCTTGTCTTACCGGAGGCAGCTGTTCTGTCTTGCCGATGCACGGAAAAACCAGCCAACTGTATATTATCCATGTTGTCATTCAGCCAAGACTCTGTGAAACATAAGATATTGCCGTTTTTAATGTCCCGTTGGTAGGATAGTCTTGAACGGAGCTCATCCAGTTTATTCTCCAATGAGTGCACGTTGGCCAATAGGACGGATGGTAGAGGCGGGTTACCCACTCGCCGACGAATTCTCACAAGGCACCCGTACCTGCGTCCCCTGTATCTGTGTCTTCTCTTCACGCGAATGACAGGGATTTGGGCCTGGTGGTGGTATCTGGAGTAAATCCTTCGCGTCTGACTCGTTAAATAAAAGATCTTCGTCCAGTTCGAGGTGAGTAATCGCTGTTCTGATATCCAGAAGCTATTTTCGGTCGTAAGAGACAGTGGCAGAAACATTAGTTACAAAATAAGTTACAAATAACGTGAAAAAACACACAAAATAGCACAATTGGTTAGGAGCCCGTAAAACGGCAGCCATCTCCTCCGGCGCATTAACATAGCTACTAGAACTAACGTGTTAGTAAACCCGCTACAATCATGCAGTACAGTGTACAGCAAGCAGTTTAGCAATTACACCGGCAGGCCCCGGTGGCAATAAATTAATAAAACCAGTCTTACCTTGACTTGGAAGAGTTCCAGTGTTGGATAGCCTTAGCCAGCTAGCTAACATAGCATCCCTCTCTGTTTATTAATAATAATAATAATAATAATAATATGCCATTTAGCAGACGCTTTTATCCAAAGCGACTTACAGTCATGCGTGCATACATTTTTTTTTTTGTGTGTATGGGTGGTCCCGGGGATTGAACCCACTACCCTGGCGTTACAAGCGCCGTGCTCTACCAGCTGAGCTGGGTGTTTGAGTTGGCTAAACAAGCTAGCTGTGAAAGTGAAAAAAATATAACGAAATATAGCTCTCTCTCTTGCTTCTCCTTCATTTTTTAAAGAAATGTATTTGTTCAAAACTGTTCAACTATTGTCTTTCTCTCTCTTTACATTTACATTTTAGTAATTTAGCAGACGCTCTTATCCAGAGCGACTTACAGTTAGTGAGTGCATACATTTTCATACTGGCCCCCTGTGGGAAACGAACCCACAACCCTGGCGTTGCAAGCGCCATGCTCTACCAACTGAGCTACAAGGGACTGAAAAAAAAAAAAATGAATCAACTACTCACCACATTTTATGCATTGCAGTGCTAGCTAGCTGTAGCTTATGCTTTCATTACTAGATTCATTCTCTGATATTTTGATTGGGTGGACATGTCAGTTTATGTTTTAGTCATTTAGCAGACGCTCTTATCCAGAGCGACATACAGGAGCAATTAGGGTTAGGTGCCTTGCTCAAGGGCACATCGACAGATTTTTCACCTAGTCGGCTCGGGGATTAGAACCAACGACCTTTCGGTTTCTGGCACAATGCTCTTAACCACTAAGCTACCTGCCGCCCAGTTCATGCTGCAAGAGCTCTGATAGGTTGGAGGACATCCTCCGGAAGTTGTCATAATTACTGTGTAAGTCTATGGAAGGGGGTGAGAACCATGAGCCTCCTAGGTTTTATATTGAAGTCGATGTACCCAGAGGAGGATGGAAACTAGCTGTCCTCCGGCTACACCATGGTGCTACCCTAGAGGGTGCTGTTGAGGCTACTGTAACCCTTCATTGCAAAACAGTGTTTTAATAAATTATTTGGTGACGTGAATATATTTAGTATAGTTTTATCTAAAAAGGATAACTTTTTTTTTTACATTTCACTTTTTCTGAAATTCACTGAGGAGGATGGTCCTCCCCTTCCTCCTCTGAGGAGCCTCCACTGATATGAACACATTGTTCCAGACACTAGGAGTGTGTGCTGTGTATGCACAGTCCTTGTGTATTTGCTGAAGTTTTTTTTCTTGGTGGCAGGAGTCCCTCGACACCCGAACTGAGCACCGATGAGCTTCCTGATGACATCACCAATGACATGTCAGACATTCCAAACGACCTCGAGCTGAACCAGGAGGATTTCTCCGACGTGTTACCCAGGCTCCCCGATGACCTTCAGGACTTTGACTTGTTTGAAGGTAATTTGTTGTTATGGATTTCACCACTCTAGCTCCTATTCATAATGTTAGTTTATACTTCTAGTTTGAACTTTCTAGATAAGCTCTTAGGTGTGACATCAGCTACTATTATTGTCTTTACAAAAATAGTTTTATTTGAACAGGTTTGTCTGAATATTGTTATTGAATAAACTGAAGGCTCAACTATTTGCTCACATTTCTTCCTGCTCTCTGAGAAAGGGAGATGGTTGGTAGATAAATGATATTGTGTACATCCTCAGGTAAGAATGGGGAGCTGCTGCCCACCACCGAGGAGGCTGAGGAGTTGGTGAGAGCACTGCAGGCTGGGCTGATGGGCTCCTACCCAGACTCCCTGGTGTGCCTGACCTCCATGACGGAGCTGGCGCAGGACCACCGGGCCATGGCAGCAGTGTTCCCTGGGCCAGGGGTCCAGCCTGGGGGGATGGGGGACCTGCTCAACGGCCGCATCCCAGCAGAGAACTTCCCCAACCTGGAGCTGGAGGACAACCTGCTGCACTCTGCTGGTGGCCACTTCTCCCCCGCGGTGTCACCTCAGCAGCCCCCTGCCCAGGGCCAGACTCCTCCCTCGGGACCCAGCCTCACCTCCTCCACCCGCCCAGTCCCCCGGACACACCCGCCCCACATCTTGGCCAAGCCAGTGGCGCCCACCTCGCCTCCGCAGGGCATCCATTACAGCAGCGAGCATGTACCATCCCCCTACAGCGACCACATGTCCTCTCCCCACGCCACCTCCTTCCAGACGGACTCTCCTCTCCTGCTGGAGGTACCAAGCCCCCCGCGCTCCTCCTGGAACAACCTCCCCCTGCCCCTCACTGACCCCACACAGTTCGGCAATCTCATCAGACCAGAGGGCCACCTCGTATCCACCTCTCTGTCCACTCCCCTCTCCTCCACCTCCCACTCTGTGACCCTACAGCCCGTGGCTGCCCTCTCAGCGTTGCCCCAGAGCGGCTTGACGGGCTTGACTGCGCTCCCCGCCCTCTCGCCACCACGCGACCTCTTGACCTCCACCCAGCCCAAGCAGCAGCTTCCTCAGTTCAGCGCTGCCTTCGGCCACCAGCTGGCCTCCCACAGTGGCATCCCCAAGGACGTGCAGCCCAGTCACAGCTCCACAGCGCCCCCCACTGGCTTCTCCATAGCTAGTGCCACCGCTGCAACGCCCCCCTTTCCACACAGTAACTAGAGCAGGCCGTGCAGTGGCTGCAGGTCAAACCGTGGACTAAAAAAACTCATTCACCCAGTGTCCATTCATTTCCCATCTACTTCCATCTGCTTCAAGTGTGCAATGTGGTAACAGACCTAACGGTTCCCTATTCTATCTGAATTTGCACAACCTCAGATATCCCTTAACTGTGTAATGATTTGGCGGTGATATAGCCAGTTGGCCATCTGAAAGGGTCCAGTGGTTTGACGTAAACGCAGCTCCAGGGTTTCGCCAACAGGGGGAGACGCTGGGCAGAGTGTTTGGAGGGAGGTGGCTGGGTAGAAACATCAAATGTTATTTGTCACATGCTTTGTAAACAGGTGTAGACTAGGACTAACAGTGAAATGCTTACTTATGAGTCCTTTCCCCAAAATGCAGAGTTCAAGATGAGATGGATGTAGTGACACCAGGACTACATGGGTTGATGTAGAGGAACATTGGAGGAAGGACCTTAGCAGAGATTATTTATATCATAGTGACGGCAACAGTGCTAGAGAATACGTCAATCAGTGGTCCGTAAAAAAATAAAATAATGTATTGCCAGTTTAGTTGTGTCTAACAGCCATCAACTACAATCCCCTGCGTAGTATTTGTACAGTGACGCAATTTTTTTTTATTTGGCTCTATAGTCAAGCATTTTGGATTTGAGATCAAATGTTTCATGAGGCGACAGTACAGAATGTTACCATTTTATTTGAGGGTATTTTCATACATATCAGTTTTACCGTTTTTTAGAAACGAAAACACTATGTATCTAGTCCCCCATTTTGAAGGTGTCCATAAGTATTTGGACAAATTCACTTGTTTATTAAAGTAGTCAAGTTTGGTATTTGGTCCCAGTTTCCTAGCACGCATCAAGATTGTGACTCTACAAACTTGTTGGATGCATTTGCAGTTTGTTTTGGTTGTTTCAGATTATGTTGTGTCCAATAGAATTTAAAGGTAAATAATGTATTGTCACTTATTGTAAAAAAACAATAGAATGTTTCTAAACACTTCTACAATAATGTGGATGCTACCATGGTTACGGATAATCCTGAATGAGTCATACCCCCAAGGCATGCTCACCCCTCTCTATTATCAATAACGGGAGGTTAGCATTTTTTTGGGGGGGTATGATATTTATGACTTAACTTTCTCACTCATTATTCATGATTATCTGTAATCATGGTAGCCTCCACTTTAATGTGGAAGTGTTCAGAAACACATTCTATTCTTTATAAAAAATACAAGTGACTCCAAAATGACACAATACATTATTTACCATTAATTTTAATGGGGCACAAAATAATCTGAAACGCAAACTTATAATGCATCCAACAAGTTTGTGGAGTCACAAGCTTGATGTAATCATTGCGTGCTAGGAATATGCAACCAAATACTAAACCTTTTGACTGCTTTTAGTACACAGGGTAATTTTTCCAAATACTTATGAGGGGCATGAAGTGTTTACATTTCTAAACGGTAATACGGATGTGTATGAAAATATCCTCAAATAAAAGGTGACATTCTGTTGCCTCATATGAAACAGTTGATCTCAAATCCAAAATGCTGCAGTATAGAGCCAAAGTAAACCTTTTAGCTTCACTGTCCAAATAAATACGTAGAGTGGTATATCCTGCCTTGATATGGTCATTGCATAGGTTCATCTGTTCCTCATTCACTGTTCCATTCACCTTTTAAAGAGATTCTAGGGTAGGTCCTTGTATGCGTGACCCATTATGAAGCAGAGGAAATTGCTCTGTCAAATCTTATCATGAAGTACAGTCCTGTCCTCCACAACTTAACAGAGAATTTGGCCAAACTACTTTTAAACAGCGTTTTTTTTATATTGTATATATTTGCTCTATTGTCGGGTTACTCAGAAACGTAAAAGATATTTTGACCTCACCATTGTGGGACTCTTTATGGGTGGCTTATTAGCCACTTGAAGGTAAATTGTGTTACTTTAAGCAATAAACAGATTGACACACACTCTCGTCACAGTATTGTATTGGTCTCCACTTTATGTATCTTCACTATGTGGATTGGATATGTTTGGGCCTGTATAACTCTGTGACATAAAACCGTTTGTTCTAAATCAAGTCTGAACTGTCTGAGTAGAGATCTAGACTGTAACTGACCATCGAACAGGAAGCTTCTCTTGGGTCATACTGAGTAGTTATTGCAAGGGTTATGGCCGAATCCAGGGGATCGGGTGTCCACAACTCTCCATGGTGTTCTCTGGTCTCGCTATATAATGGCCTTTTAAAAGTGGGGGGGGGGGTTATTTTGATATCAGAACCACTGAGTACACCAAACATTAGGAACACCTTCCTAATATTGAGTTGCACCCCTCCTTTACCCTCAGAACGGCCTCAACTCGTCGGGGCATGGACTCTACAAGGAGTCGAAAGCGTTACACAGGGACGCTGGCCCATGTTGACTCCAATGCTTCCCACAGTTGTCAAGTTGGTTGGCTGTCCTTTGGGTGGTGGACCATTCTTGATACACAGGAAACTGTTGAGCATGAACCCATCAGCGTTGCAGTTCTTGACACAAACCGGTGTGCCTGGCACCTACTACCATACCCTGTTCAAAGGCACTTAAATATTTTGTCTTGCCCATTCACCCTCGGATTGTGTATGTGTGCCATTCAATATCTCAATTGTTTTAAGGCTTAAAAATCCTTTAACCTGTCTCCGCCCCTTCATCTACAGGGATTGAAGTGGATATAACAAGTGACATCAATAAGGGATCATAGCTTTCACCTGGTTAGTCTGTCATGGAAAGAGCAGGTGTTCTTAATGTTTTGTATACTCAGTGTAACTCCCCAGTAGAGGACCAGAAAGTCATCTTTCACTAGTCTAGCAGTGTATATGGATACGGTGGATGGGGAATATGGACGTGAAATGATGGCCCCTTCTTTTAGCATCTTATCTGTTTGTGTGGTAGTGTGACACCATTGGTGTAAACTGGTGCAATGAGTATTTCTGAGGTATAGATAGCACTGTCTGTTGTACAAAAAAAACTATTCTCAGGTGCGTTAAGGTTAATGAAGCATGGGTCTCAATGTTAACTGTTAGGGAATGAGGATGGAATCTACTGGACAACTCTGCCCTGTCTGGTTCTAAACTCTACAGCAGTAAACCATGAGCTCTGTAGATTTAACTTTTTAGAAACTGAAAGATACTCATAATGTTAAGTATTAGATATATTTATAGGGTAGAGATCTACATTGGGTTTAATTGGTGAGTTAATGAGTGGCAATGGATTGAAAAATGAAGTAAAATAAAAAATAATCTTGTCATTTGCGATGTGCTTGATGGACACTTTTGTGGAACACCTTGTTTTAATGGCTATCAAAACTCGTAATTTCTCTTCAAAGTGAAATGGTCGATATTTGTGTACATTGTCATTTAGCTAACCAAACTGGCAAAATGTCTAATGTAAGACAGTATTTTTGATAGCTATTAAACTCCGGCAAGCAGTTGCTGATGAAAGGATTGCATGGAGAGACAACATTACCGCTGAGTGCAAAGCCACAACATTTCTCCCTCATTGTGATTACTGGATCGCTCTTGGTAGCAGTAAATCCAACCATAGCATAACCTTTTTTTTCTCTCCTTTGCAAGTACTAGGGATATACTGTACATAACAGCACCTGTAATCATTTTGGATTTGGAACACACAGCTGACCTGCTCTAAACAGCACTGTGGGAGGCCAGATGCTCCCAGTAGGCATCTTGCCGTTTGTCATGATACGGAAAACTAACAATTGTCATAAACGACACACGCACTGCTTAGACCTGAGCAGGCCCCACTTCCAACTGTGAGAAGGCCTAGTTATTTCAAAGAGACAGACATTACCAGAGCAGATGCTTCAAGTTTAATTTTTTTGCTTGACCACAGCATTGTTCCTAGATGTACAGCCCCTAGGAATTAGGTGGGCTGGAATGTTTTCTTGAATTTGCGCAAACAAGGCATTACTGCTGTATTCACAAAGCATGATATTAGATTCATTGCAGTTAGACTCCTCACCAACCACATAGAACAAACTCAGCAGGGCTCTGTAGGCACTTGTAACTGCTTAAAATCTGAGAGATGGCTGACAAATTCCTATACTCACTGAATGTACTGTATTACTGTTTTTAAAGATGATAGGATGAGCTAATAATAATATAGCCACCTTTTGTTATCGGTCCTTGTTCATTTGTCTAAGGTATTTTTTTGTATACAAAAGGTTTACATTTGTATGTATATTTTTCTTGTGTACAAATGATGTAATATGTGTATAAACACTATGTAATATGTGTATATAGTGTGATGAAATGTGATCTTTTGTTTTTGGATGTATAAATAAAACTAAGTCAAAGTCAGAATACAGCGTATCTGTAGAGACACCTCCGCCACACCTTTAGCTCTTAGATCTCCGCCCCGAAAAAAAAATAGCGGGTGAATAGCATGCTATTCTCATGCTTAAATCAAGGTCAGAATACGCGTAGAGAGAAAAGTGCATGCAAATTGAATAATTCCACCACCTTTACGCGAGGAAACCATGACTACGGTCTAGGTAACCTGCCAGTTCCAAGTGGGAAAAGATTTATTTTCCCCCCAATAGAAATAACAGCATTCTCCATGCACTGTAATTTATAAACGGGTAAGAGCGTTTGTAAATGAGTAATCCGTTTGGAGAAGGGGATTATAAATACACATAGCAATTGTTTTAGATAATTTTTCCTTATGATCCCTCGAGATTAAAGTGAAACCGGTCATATGGAAGCAAACTGAAAATCATATCAATATGACATGTATTGGGACCTCATTTCCAGTGAAATAGGCTATAAATAGCTGTGCCCTCAATTTGCGTGGATGACATTTTGACACCCAAACTAAAGGGTTCTGTAGGTCTGAACCTGCCGAGTTGATGTATGCGCTTTAGAACGTTTTAATTATAGCCAATGCCCGGACTTTTCTACGTTTTATTTTACAATGTGTATCATGATAAATATTAGCCGCATTTATAACTGTCACTTTAGTGTTAAGTTTTCTTCAATTTGTAGCTTGTATTTAGCATCATTGCATTCCATTCCGTTGACCTTTCCTCTGTCACATCCGTGTAAAATTGTTCCTGAGGGTCGTTAGTGTTTGTTGGATCATATTAGGCTAATGAGGTGCAATACATTCGGGGCATGTCCTATAAATCTACCATCTAATCACTATGGAACTCAGACCAAACGGTTAAACCTGGAGCGTGATTAGTGAGAATTAGGGCACCCCTATTGGACACTCCCCCCCTCTCCCCCCAATATATTTAGTGCGTAAAGGCTCTCCAAACCCATTTGTGATTCATTCATACTTTCCTAACCCTAAAATTTGCCTAAATAATCTATAAAATCCATTTAAAAAATCTACCAGTTGGTATTGAAATGGAGACAAATATGCATATATTTAGATGGCTTTCTTTAATTTATCCCTATTTTCTGAACGCATTCTCTCGATGTATTCTAGTCTGTCGACAAAATTCTAATTAAAAAGGTCAACCGTGTTTAAGATGAATGTACTGAAAACCCTATTGAATAACAACTCCACGATAAAGTCTGTTGGCAAGGAAGTGGGAGGGTTTTCAGCGGTTTAATTACATTTATTTAGCGCGCGCAAGGGAACCACGCCTGCAAAGCCCGTTTCGCACCTTCATAAAGGTAACTCGGAATACCAACTACTGAGAAGTGTGTAGGAAAGGCATTATTTCCTGTCGGAATCCGGCCCTAATTGCCTGCCTCTGCAAGTCACAAAGGCATGCTTTCATGACTAATCTAACTTCAGGTCCTTTTTGCCCCTCGCCCTGTCAAGGATGTAACCACATGAGAACAGAACTGAATGCACACAGTACTAACCAAACAGCCAGCATCCTAATGTACTGTTTCTTTCATTAATGGTTTAAAAAAAAAAAAAAATCTGACAACTTTGTGAATTGACTTAAAAAGCTGCACTGTGGTATTGCATTGTTTAAGCTATGTAATGCTGGTAAAACAATATTGCTCCACACAAAGAAATATCCATTTAAAATTAGCATTAGATTTTAATCACTTGAAAGCTTACAAGGACTCCAATACCTTGGACATAAGCAAGGATTATATACAGGACTATAAACTGTCAGCAATGTTACAGAAAATGAAATGTCAATGTTATGATCATTAATAAAGAGGACAATGTTTTATTTATTTATTCTATACTCTTTTGAGTTATAAAAATATTATTGTTCCATAGAATATACCTGTGCTGAGAAATGTGTCCTGACAACCCCACTGCTTTATTGCCATACTTAAAAAAGGTACACTAGTAATCATGTAAGATATGACAACAGAAAAAAACTATGGCCTCAAGTACCATCTCTCTTTGTTGAATCCTGAAGAAACGCCTACAAAAGTGCCAACACTGAAATAATACAACTGGACAGTCTCCACAAGGTGCAAATTACAAAACCAAAAAAGACAGGCATACATCCATACATGGCATTATCATGTGTGACATGAGGGGAGGGGGGGGGATAATGGATATAGATGCAGGGGTTCTGTCAAATGTTGGCAAACAGTTCAACAGAAGGGGTATCAAACAAGGGACCATTTGAGAAATGGTGGATCTGTTGGGGCGGTATGCAAATTGGAGTAGGTCTAGGGTTTCTGGGATGATGGTGTCGATGTGAGCCATGTTCTTTACATTTTAGTTATTTAGCAGATGCTCTTATCCAGAGCGACTTACAGTTAGTGAGTGCATACATTTTCGTACTGGTCCCCCGTGGGAATCAAACCCACAACCCTGGCGTTGCAAGCGCCATGCTCTACCAACTGAGCCACATGTCTAGTGCATTCCTACAGATCCTGTTAGCAAGGTAATAATAATATAATATTTGCCATTTAGCAGACGCATTTATCCAAAGCGACTTACAGTCATACATTTTAAGTATGGGTGGTCCCGGGAATCGAACCCACTACCCTAGCATTACAAGCACCATGCTCTCTCTACCAACTGAGCTACAAAGGACCACAAAGTAAATTTCATCCTGAAGGGGGGTACTTCTGTTTTTAACTAGTACGCTATTTACTACCTAGCTACAGCTAGACAGGATTGCATGTTGAATTTTAACTAATAAAGCAAAGTGATTCCAACCCCAAATGCCCAAAACCCAAGAGGGAAAAACATCAGCACTGGACATTTCACATTGGTCTGAACACAGCTAATGCAAAGAACGTTTCCAGTAGCTGTTGAAATCCTATTGGGAGACCCAGTGTTCGTACTTCTGTGTGCTTTATGAAGCTATAGTATCTAACCTCATGTAAAAAGCTAAAACCATTACATAAAAAAAAAAAAGCTGATGTAAATCAATTCTTAAATTTGTCCATGCTGCCATAGCGTGGGATTAAAAGTTCACCACCTTGCCAAGATCCATTTATTTGAAACATTATTACTGCATACGTCTTGATTCTGCAGGATTTCTATCAATTACAATAAAAGTCGACTTGGCCCCCCAAAAATGTAACGCTTGTCTCAAATACTTTTAAAGCTGTGACTCTTCATCCCACTCTCCGCATCCCACTCTCCGCATCCCACTCTCCGCATCCCACTCTCCGCATCCCACTCTCTCGACATCCCACTCTCGACAAAGATGCCAAGGCTGATTTTAACCCTTCGAGGTCCAGGACATCGTGTTAACATGCACGCTACAACGCATACTTTGCGGCTCAATTCAAGTCATCTTTCATGCACATTCATTTAAAACTCCACTGGGACAGTAGCAGCATGGAAGTGCGGTATGCTTCCTAATGGCTTTCTGCTACTTTAATCACATTTACAGTGATCTGTTATACTGTCCTCCAAGCTGTGCTGCTTCAGATGGACAGTTGTGTTACGTAGCATGACATATGCCTATCCAACAATGATCATGCTACGGTCTTATGGCTACTTTGTCTACAATTAAAGGCATTTATTTTCTTAAGTGCAATTCAAGGTGTTGGGAATAGATTGTACCACTGCAGTTCCCAGGAAGACGTGTCTGTTGTGGATGATGTAGTTGAATTTACTGCTATGTAAAAAGGGAGGAAGGGTGAACCTTCAATAGAATAGAAGCACTCATCTTTACACAGGTGATGGACAGAGGAACAATCCAAACAGCCATCTTGTCATGAAACCATGTGGCCTCATGAAAGATCGATGGTCTGGGAACATAGAACCCAGTGCGCAGACTGGAGAGGGTTAGACGTGGTCCAGCTGGAAAGGGTTTTGTTTCTATGGTCCCCACTGCATTGCAACAACAGCCATATCATGGAGTGTGACACCAAAAGGTAAACAAGCATTTCAAAAGAAACATAGGTAGCCAAAGTATCAATCAACATAGAAACAGAACAGAGGGAAGCAATTGTCATTGAATGGCTGTGTCCTTGAAAAATGTATTATTTAAACAAGAGGGAATCCAAGATAACGTATTAAAACGAGAGGAAATCCAAGATAATGTGTTTAAACAAGAGGGAATCCAAGATAATGTATTAAAACAAGAGGAAATCCAAGATAATGTATTAAAACGAGGAAATCCAAGACTGAAATACAAAAGAAGAAGTAATAAAGGCAAGGCAATCTCAGTTATGGCCATTTACGTCTCTCTTTAAATATTGACCCTTTCTTACAGAATATCTCTACAGAAGCATTTGGCCATTTGTACACAGCGACTCCTTTGCGTACACTCCATTATTTCTCAATATCTGAAAATGTTTGCCTATTTACAAGTTTGTACAGCCACCCAACAGATCTCTCAATCTCCCAGAGGACCCCATCCACTTAAAGCGGGATACCTGAGTTTTCAAAAGAATGCTTCAATCTCCACCGCACATTTCACAGGATCTCAAGGGAGAGGCTCACATGCACACACACACACACAAAACCACACATACACACACACACACACAACCACACACACACAACCATACTCACAAAGTTAGATCCTCTCTGAAAGGCTTCAGGACCTTTTGGAATAAGCCACACCAACCTTTTGAGTCAATGGTCCTGCATTCATGTTTGAGGTATTGAGCCCAAGAGGTCTTACAGCAGTTGGCAGTCAAGGTGGCAGCTGACCAACTGGCCAGCGACTGTCCGCAAAGTGACAATATGTTAGCCCGGACAAGTAGAGATAAAGTGGGCTGAGGTTTTGCTTTAGGTGAATGAATGAGTGACGGCAGAACTTCCTGGGAGACTTCATCTTGGCTGTTGATGTCAGAGGCTATGGCCTGACAGACTGCTGCTAAGGGTGGGAGGTGTGTGGGGAGGAGGCGGCCCTGGGTAGAGAAAACCTGCAAGAGCAAAGGAGGAATGAACAGTGGGAAGATTTAGCTTGGGATGGAGGTGTGAGAAACAACACTAGATTATAGGTCTGCACCCTAATGTTGGAATAAAATGAAAACGTATGAGCAGAAACATTTAATCAAATGTAATCAAATGACGGAGGTGTTGATGCTATTGCCATTACCTCTGTAGTCTGTGCACTAGCTCAGACACCAGGGCGTCAGAGATACCAGGACAGGACTCTTCTGACAGGAAAACGGCCTCCCTCAGCTCGTCCACAGCCTCTGGCTTGCCATTGGTTGCCTCAACCTGGTTCTCTTTTAACTGTAAGGGAAGGAGAGACACAGTTTATCTTAAAGCGTGCAGCAGTAGCTTCAATAAGGGCAACACATATCAGAACAGTTTGACCCGGAATCATTTAACTTGACTGAGATTCACCGTTATATATCTTTAGATAAAAAAGAGAAATGGTAACGTAACAAGATGTCAGAAGATGTAGTTGAAATGAGCCCAAATACATTCTTACCTCAGCAAACAAAGGTGAAATGACAGTGCACCAGCTCTGTGACAAAGGCCTCTTTGGATTGTCTTGCACCTAATAAAGAAAGTATAGAATTAATCATTCTGATGGCTCAGTGCAAGACCTGAAAACAGCTGAAGAGTGAAGGTCAGCGTATTAAACAGAGAATGCCCAGAAACCACCACTCTGTGTTTGGTTAGATCATGATGTATATGAAAACTGACAGGAGAAAGCATGCGGTATAAATATATACACTATGGTATACATATATACACTATGGTATACATATATACACTATGGTATACATATATACACTATGGTATACATATCTACACTATGGTATACATATCTACACTATGGTATACATATATACACTATGGTATACAAAACATTAAAAACACCTGCTCTTTCCATGGCAGACTGACCAGGTGAATCCAGGTGAAAGCTATGATCCCTTATTGATGTGATTTGTTAAATCTTCTTCAAAAATCAGTGTAGATGAAGCAGAGGAGACAGGTTAAAGAAGGATTTTTAAGCCTTGAGACAAGGATTCAGGGGGGTGAATGGGCAAGACAAAATATGTAAGTGCATTTGAACGGGGTATGGTAGTAGGTGCCACGCGCACAGAAATGGTCCGCCACCCAAAGGACATCCAGCCAACTTGACACAACTGTGGGAAGCATTGGAGTCAACATGAGCCAGCATCCCTGTGGAATGCTTGCGACACCTTGTAGAGTCCATGCCCCGACGAATTAAGGCTGTTCTGAGGGCAAACTCAGTATTAGGAAGGTGTTCTCAAATGTTTTGTACACTCAGTGTACACTATGGTATAAATACTGTATACACTATGGTGTAAATACTGTATATACTATGGTATGAATATAAACTATGGTAAAAATACACACTATGGTAAAAATACACTATGGCAGTGGTATTCAAACTTTCCCGCGTGGACCCCATTGTTTCCCCGCAGACCTTTTGGGGACCCCACAAGGATTTCTCACAACTCCACCCCAAATTTTATGACAACCTGAAAATCGATACATTTAGATTTTTACATCAACAAATAACTTTTAATTCATTACATTTTCATTTTACTGTTATCAAAATGAAAATAAATGAAAATACATTTACTCAATAAAATTGTATTTTTCAAATGATCTTTCTCAATACACTATGGTATAAATATGCACTATGGTATTGTTGAGGAAAAACTAGTTCCAAGGATCAGGCAGAGCTCATTTTCCAGTTTTTAAGAGTTTATTCAAGCAATTGGAAGAAAGTTAACTCTCCGGATATACCGGGGAGGAACTTGATTATTTACAAGTCACACAGTCTTTATATAAACTCAGCAAAAAAAGAAACATCCTCTCACTGTCAACTGCGTTTATTTTCAGCAAACTTAACATGTGTAAATATTTGTATGAATATAACAACATTCAACAACTGAGACATAAACTGAACAAGTTCCACAGAAATGAGAGACAAAACCGCGACTCGTCAGTGAAGAGCACTTTTTGCCAG
Organism: Coregonus lavaretus; assembly: GCF_964263955.1. NCBI lineage: Eukaryota > Metazoa > Chordata > Actinopteri > Salmoniformes > Salmonidae > Coregonus > Coregonus lavaretus. The sequence continues at coordinate 216,636 of NW_028158101.1, forward strand.
TCCTGTCTGGTCCAGCGATGGTGGGTTTGTCCTCATAGGCGACGTTGTTGCCGGTGATGTCTGGTGAGGACCTGCTTTACAACAGGCCTACAAGCCCTCAGCTCAGCCTCTCTCAGCCTATTGCGGACAGTCTGAGCACTGATGGAGGGATTGTGCGTTCCTGGTGTAACTGACAGTTGTTGTTGCCATCCTGTACCTGTTCCGCAGGTGTGATGTTCGGATGTACCGATCCTGTGCAGGTGTTGTTACACGTGGTCTGCCACTGCGAGGACGATCAGCTGTAGCGCCGTCTTAGGTGTCTCACAGTACGGTCATTGCAATTAATTGCCCTGGCAACATCTGCAGTCCTCATGCCTCCTTGCAGCATGCCTAAGGCACATTCACACAGATGAGCAGGGACCCTGGGCATCTTTCTTTTAGTGTTCTTCAGAGTCAGTAGAAAGGCCTCTTTAGTGTCCTGAGTTTTCACAACTGTGACCTTCATTGCCTACCGTCTGTAAGCTGTTAGTGTCTTAACGACCGTTCCACAGGTGCATGTTCATTAATTGTTTATGGTTCATTGAACAAGCATGGGAAACAGTGTTTAAACCCTTTACAATGAAGATCTGTGAAGTTAATTTTGATTTTTACAAATTATCTTTGAAAGAAAGGGTCTTTTTTTGCTGAGTTTACGTCATCTACACAAAGAGCTGTTTACCCCTAATAGGGGGAGATAAGCTTTTGAAAGAGATAAGGGGTAATTGGCTCCACTTCCTTAGATGAATAGTACAAACAAGAACAGGTTCTAACCAGTTCTCACAAGCCAATGTTTCTAAGACAGTGGAGTGATAAGATCTTTAAAGCCTAAACAGAATAAACTAGATTTCCACCTGGCTAGGCTTTTAGTGCCCTAAAGATAACGAGCCAGTAATAAATCACTCCTCTGAGTGGTACAGTATGTAAAGAGGTTATTAGACAGCTGTGGTAAATTATCAGTTGAATTGTATTCTTCAACTCAAGAATTTACACAGCATTAGACTGTAACAAAACCATTTTGCGCCAACGGTATAAATATACACTATGGTATACAGTGCATTTGGAAAGTATTCAGCTCCTATTACAGCATTATTCTAAAATAGATTAAATATATCTATATATATATATACAGTGGGGAGAACAAGTATTTGATACACTGCCGATTTTGCAGGTTTTCCTACTTACAAAGCATGTAGAGGTCTGTAATTTTTATCATAGGTTCACTTCAACTGTGAGAGACGGAATCTAAAACAAAAATCCAGAAAATCACATTGTATGATTTTTAAGTCATTAATTTGCATTTTATTGCATGACATAAGTATTTGATACATCAGAAAAGCAGAACTTAATATTTGATACAGAAACCTTTGTTTGCAATTACAGAGATCATACGTTTCCTGTAGGTCTTGACCAGGTTTGCACACACTGCAGCAGGGATTTTGGCCCACTCCTCCATACAGAACTTCTCCAGATCCTTCAGGTTTCGGGGCTGTCGCTGGGCAATACGGACTTTCAGCTCCCTCCAAAGATTTTCTATTGGGTTCAGGTCTGGAGACTGGCTAGACCACTCCAGGACCTTGAGATGCTTCTTACGGAGCCACTCCTTAGTTGCCCTGGCTGTGTGTTTCAGGTCGTTGTCATGCTGGAAGACCCAGCCACGACCCATCTTCAATGCTCTTACTGAGGGAAGGAGGTTGTTGGCCAAGATCTCGCAATACATGGCCCCATCCATCCTCCCCTCAATACGGTGCAGTCGTCCTGTCCCCTTTGCAGAAAAGCATCCCCAAAGAATGATGTTTCCACCTCCATGCTTCACGGTTGGGATGGTGTTCTTGGGGTTGTACTCATCCTTCTTCTTCCTCCAAACACGGCGAGTGGAGTTTAGACCAAAATCTCTATTTTTGTCTCATCAGACCACATGACCTTCTCCCTTTCCTCCTCTGGATCATCCAGATGGTCATTGGCAAACTTCAGACGGGCCTGGACATGCGCTGGCTTGAGCAGGGGGACCTTGCGTGCGCTGCAGGATTTTAATCCATGACGGCGTAGTGTGTTACTAATGGTTTTCTTTGAGACTGTGGTCCCAGCTCTCTTCAGGTCATTGACCAGGTCCTGCTGTGTAGTTATGGGCTGATCCCTCACCTTCCTCATGATCATTGATGCCCCACGAGGTGAGATCTTGCATGGAGCCCCAGACCGAGGGTGATTGACCGTCATCTTGAACTTCTTCCATTTTCTAATAATTGCGCCAACAGTTGTTGCCTTCTCACCAAGCTGCTTGCCTATTGTCCTGTAGCCCATCCCAGCCTTATGCAGGTCTACAATTTTATCCCTGATGTCCTTACACGGCTTTCTAGTCTTGGCCATTGTGGAGAGGTTGGAGTCTGTTTGATTGAGTGTGTGGACAGGTGTCTTTTATACAGGTAATGAGTTCAAACAGGTGCAGTTAATACAAGTTATGAGTGGAGAACAGGAGGGCTTCTTAAAGAAAAACGAACAGCTCTGTGAGAGCCGGAATTCTTACTGGTTGGTAGGTGATCAAATACTTATGTCATGCATTAAAATGCTAATTAATTATTTAAAAATCATACAATGTGATTTTCTGGATTTTTGTTTTAGATTCCGTCTCTCACAGTTGAAGTGTACCTATGATAAAAATTACAGACCTCTACATGCTTTGTAAGTAGGAAAACCTGCAAAATCGGCAGTGTATCAAATACTTGTTCTCCCCACTGTATATATATATATTTTTTTCATCAATATAAACTAGGGCTGACAAAAATAGCGCGTTAACGACGTTAATTAGTTGTTTGCTGTTAATTACGTCAATTTTTTTAACGCATTTCACGCATGCGCAGTGTGACAAATTATTCAGGTCAGGAAAGTGGTTGGGAGCTAGAGGCGAGATGGAGCAAGGTGAGCAAAGTGGGCCTATTGACGGATTCAAATATAAAAAGAATGATGATGGTACAGTTAACAAGTACAAGGTTATTTGCAAGATTTGTAAGAAGGAGTTTCAATTTCACCGGAGCTGTTCAAGCTTGAAGTACCATGTCAACGCCAAACATGCGTTTGCTGGGCCGTCAGATTCAGCAAGTGGTTTGCGCCAGACCACGCTGAATGTTTGCAGGCAATTAACAAAATCAACCTCAGATAATTTGACCAACACAATAGCAAAATGGATTGCAAAGGATTGTAGACCCATTAGCATTGTAGAAGACTCAGGTTTCCTTGATGTTTTGCAAGTGGCGTCTCAAGACTCATTCTATAAGCCACCGTCAAGAGCCACAGCCAAAGACAAATATTATGGTGTGTAGTATGTTTCAGCTTGATTTAAAACACCATTATTTGGCTGTGTTAATAAACAGACATAATATGAAAATTATGTATCTGTGTCCTGTTATTTATCTTTTGGTATGCATTTCAGAAAAAAAATGGTTAGGATTCAGGTGTAATTGCAAATAGTGATTAATCATGATTAATCCACTGAAAATTCTGATTAATTTGATTAAAAATTTTAATCATTTGACAGCCCTAATATAAACACAATAGTTTTTTTGAAATTTTTGCAATTGTATTAAAAATAAAAACAGAGATACCTTATTTACATAAGTATTCACACCCTTTGCTAGGAGACTCAAAATTGAGCTCAGGTGCATCCTGTTTCCATTGATCATCCTTTAGATGTTTCTACAACTTGATTGGAGTCCACTTGTGGAAAATTCAATTGACTGGAAGGCACACACCTGTCTATATAAAAAGGTCCCACAGTTGACAGTGCATGTCAGAGCAAAAACCAAGCCATTAAGGTCAAAGGAATTGTCTGCCTGCCCTGCAGAGATGGTTGTCCTTCTGGAAGGTTCTCCCATCTCCACAGAGGAACTCTGGAGCTATGTCAGAGTACCCATCGGGTTCTTGGTCACCTCCCTGACCAAGGCCCTTCTCCCCCGATTGCTCAATTTGGCCGGGCGGCCAGCTCTAAGAAGAGTCTTGGTGGTTCCAAACTTCTTCCATTTAACAACGATGGAGGCCACTGTGTTCTTGGGGACCTTCAATGCTGCAGACATTTTTGGGTACCCTTCTCCAGATCTGTGCCTCGACACAATACTGTCTCGGAACTCTACGGACAATTCCTTCGACCTCATGGCTTGGTTTTTGCTCCGACATGCACTGTCAACTGTGGGACCTTATATAGACATGTGTGTGCCTTTCCAAATCATGTCCAATCAATGGAAACAGGATGCACCTGAGCAACATTGAGTCTCTTAGCAAAGGGTCTGAATATTTATGTGAATAAGGTATCTGTTTTGAAACTTTTATACATTTTGTAAAATATTCTAAAAATCTGTTTTCACTTTGTCATTATGGGGTATTGTGTATAGATTGATGAGGATTTTTATTTATTTAATCAATTTTAGAATAAGGCTGTAACGTAACAAAATGTGGAAAAAGTCAAGGGGTCTGAATACTTTCCGAATGCACTGTACACTATGGTATACATATATACACTACCAGTCAAAAGTTGAGACGCCGACTCATTCAAGGGTTTTTCTTTATTTTTAGAATTTTCTACATTGTAGAATAATAGTGAAGACATTCCAGCGGAGTAGAACTGACCTTCCACGGAGTTGCATTATTTTCCAGAGAACGCATAGAGCCCTGAGTAGATCATCTATTTTATACCATGGCTATAATTTACCATATTTGCCAGTAGAAATGTGTTCAACATCCACTGACATAGCTAGCAAGCTATATTAGTTGCCGTGGTAACCAAACAAACAGACTTGCTAGTTTAGCTAACCAGTCCTAGCTAAAATTCAACAATGCCAATGTTTAAAATCGACTTTTGCTTTATACCGTGCGTTATAAGGAAATAATGCACGCTATAGAATGCCCTTCAAGCCAATCAGAAACAAGTATTCAACAATGCCATGGTATAATTAAGCAATAACGCCCGAGGAGGTGTGGTATACGGCCGATGTTCTTGCGCACGACGCAACGTGGAGTGCCTGGACACAGCCCTTAGCTAGTGAGTGCATACATTTTTTCATACCATGACAAACTAAGTTGCATGTTTCTCTTGAATCCCCTTTCATATGACTGACGATTGTGTTGTTATATTGTTATTTCAACAGGTGCCATCTTACCTTGTTCCCCTCCAGCTCATCAGACTGGGCGGCTCCATTCAGGAACTTCTTGGGGTCCTTCTCCCTGATGGTGTTGAAGATCCAGTTATCGTTCCCAGAGTCGTTCACTCCAGACGCCTGGCCATCTTGTTCCCTGACAAGACATAGAGACCACCTTTAGACAACCTCACATGGAAACACAGTCTGAAGCATATTAGTGAACTGTCCCAATAAACAATCTGGTTAACAACCAGATCGGCAAAATAACATTAAAGGACAGATGAATGGATCAAATGATAATGACTTACGAGTCCGACTCATCGTCGCTGGATTCCTCCCGAGACTGCTCTGCTTTCCACTTCCTGTACTTCTCCACCAGCTCTGAAAGGTAGGACGTCTTCTTGGCGTGCCGGATGATCAGCTTGTGTTTCAGCAGTTCTTTGGCAGTTGGCCTCTAAGGAGGAGCACGCCAAGAAGACGTATATATTGGATGTGTTGTCTAATGTGCAGAGAGGGTTGACTTTCTACATTTTTGTCATTTAGCACCTGCTCTTATCCAGAGCAACTTACAGGAGCAATTAGGGTTAAGTGCCTTGCTCAAGGGCACGTCGACAGATTTTTCACCTAGTCGGTCCGGGGATTCGAACCAGCGACCTTTCGATTACTGGCCCAACGCTCTTAACCACTAGTTAACAAAATGCAAATTTGAGCTCAATTGCTCCCCAAACACCACTTACAAAGCTGGGCTCTTTGTTCAAACAGGCTTCTATGAATTCTTTGAGGGGTTTGCAGTAGTTTCCTTCCAGGGTGGGCGGGTTGTTCTTTGGGATGAGGAATAAGACCTTCATTGGGTGGAGCTCTGAGTGGGGCGGCTCTCCTTTGGCCAGCTCTATGGCCGTTATGCCCAGAGACCAGATATCCGCCTGCGACGCAACAACAAGAAAAAGGAAACACTTTTTGAGAAAGACTTTAGAACAAATTCATCAACGGACTTCAAACGTCATAGCAAATATCAATAGGGACGGTTTGTGATGCAAAGGATATACAGATAGCATGATTCACAGAATGAACGATGGCGATAAATAACACTTCTTGAAACTTGACTAGAGATTTCTATTCAAAAGATGGAGGGTGCCATTTTATATTCACACATTAGATAGTAACAACATTCACACCCACTAGAAAGGCCCCACTTAGAAGGCCTATATCACCTGAGCCTGTAGTAGGTCATTTATGGAACTACCGTCAACCCAGGGTGAGTCAGTGTGGTGGCTCTGGTTTGCCGCATGGTGATTCACATGTTGTGGTCGTTCCTAATGTGTCTGGTGACATTTCCATCTGTGTGCACTGGCTTGTAGTGTGATCACAGCAGGTCACAGAGCTGAAGCTACCTCTGCAATGTCTCTACTCTCTCTACACAGCAGAATTTAGAGCCAGGAAAAACAAAGTTTATTGGACAACTATTTGATTTGATTTATTGGGATCCCCATTATGAAAACACAGAGTTCGAATTAAACATTTTGTTGACAATTCCACATGTTTCCTATGACACATTATAACACGTGCATGAACCTATGAACAGATATGTCATCTTAACCTGGAACCTGAACGAGACAACCTGGAAACTGAACGAGACATAACCTGGAACCTGAAAGAGACATAACCTGGAACCTGAAAGAGACTTAACCTGGAACCTGAAAGAGACTTAACCTGGAACCTGAAAGAGACTTAACCTGGAACCTGAAAGAGACTTAACCTGGAACCTGAAAGAGACTTAACCTGGAACCTGAAAGAGACTTAACCTGGAACCTGAAAGAGACATAACCTGGAACCTGAAAGAGACATAACCTGGAACCTGAAAGAGACATAACCTAGAACCTGAAAGAGACATAACCTGGAACCTGAAAGAGACATAACCTAGAACCTGAAAGAGACATAACCTAGAACCTGAAAGAGACATAACCTAGAACCTGAAAGAGACATAACCTGGAACCTGAAAGAGACTTAACCTAGAACCTGAAAGAGACATAACCTGGAACCTGAAAGAGACATAACCTGGAACCTGAAAGAGACATAACCTAGAACCTGAAAGAGACTTAACCTAGAACCTGAAAGAGACATAACCTAGAACCTGAAAGAGACATAACCTGGAACCTGAAAGAGACTTAACCTAGAACCTGAAAGAGACATAACCTGGAACCTGAAAGAGACATAACCTGGAACCTGAAAGAGACATAACCTAGAACCTGAAAGAGACTTAACCTAGAACCTGAAAGAGACATAACCTGGAACCTGAAAGAGACATAACCTGGAACCTGAAAGAGACATAACCTGGAACCTGAAAGAGACTTAACCTAGAACCTGAAAGAGACATAACCTGGAACCTGAAAGAGACTTAACCTGGAACCTGAAAGAGACTTAACCTGGAACCTGAAAGAGACTTAACCTAGAACCTGAAAGAGACATAACCTGGAACCTGAAAGAGACATAACCTGGAACCTGAAAGAGACATAACCTAGAACCTGAAAGAGACATAACCTAGAACCTGAAAGAGACATAACCTGGAACCTGAAAGATATATAACCTAGAACCTGAAAGAGACTTAACCTGGAACCTGAAAGAGATATAACCTAGAACCTGAAAGAGACTTAACCTAGAACCTGAAAGAGATATAACCTAGAACCTGAAAGAGAGCTTGTGGTATTTCTGACCTTTGAGTCATACGCAGACTGTTTTATGACTTCAGGTGCCATCCAGAACGGAGTGCCCACGAATGTGTTCCTCTTGATCTGGGTGTCTGTTAACTGCCCCGCCACTCCAAAGTCTGCCAGCTTCACGTCTCCTTGCTCCGATAGCAACACGTTAGCGGCTGGAGGCAATAACACAAACTATGAGATTCACCATGGTGGCCAGTTAAACAAGATAGTCAGTTGGCGATTCATGCTGCACTGTATGGCCATAGAGTGCTCTGAACAGTACCTTTAATATCTCGGTGGATTTTCTTTTCAGAGTGCAGGTACTCAAGTCCCCTCAGGATCTCTCTGAGAATTGTGGCAATCTGAGTTTCGTCCAAGGCACCCGGCTCCAACTAAAAGAGAAAGCAGGCTGGAACAAAGCGTCCTACTGAACCTTGACTGAAATGTAAAGATGCCTTTTGGGTTAGGCCTGTGTTACATCAACGCAATCTTACCAAGGAGTTTACTAAATTGTATTATAGAGAAACTTACCAAATCAAGAGCTGATCCTCCTCCTAAATATTCCATAATAATCCATAATTTTGCATCCTGAAATTAAAGAGAGAATGCCTTAATCATAAATCATGGCGAGTCTTTATTAAAACAGATCAACATGTACTGTTTAGTATCATACTGGAATAGAGTGGAAGAGGAAATTAAATCTCATAAAATCAAGACAGCGCTAACATCTCATTTAATACTTTCATCATAATTCATATTAAAAAAGAAGCTAAACACTTCAGCAATTCCTTCCCCCGGGGAGCCAATCACAGCACAGCACATCTGGCTGCATCAGGGATCATATCAAAATGGTGGAAAGTTAGGTCACTTAAGGTCTGAAGCCATAACCGCCTAGTGATGCCTGGAACAAGTGCAGTTCAATAATGCAGCACATTAAACATTTTTGTCATTTAGCAGACGCTCTTATCCAGAGTGACTTACAGTAGTGAGTGCATACATTTTCATACGTTTTTTCGTACTGGTCCCCCGTGGGAATCGAAAGCACAACCCTGGCGTTTCAGGACAGTTTAGGCCTACACATTCTAACAGCAGACTTGATAACCTTGAGAGAGAGGGCATAATACAACATTTCTAAAGCAGAATAGCCCCAGGTCAAAGAAATCCAACTGGATGGTTAGCTATAAGAGTCCATGTAGTGTGATATGCAGCATACACTGAAACACATGAAACACTAAAAAAGACCATTCAGACTCCTCCTCCTTCCTCCGTATGATCCATAAACCCGTTTGGCTCCTCCTTCCTCCATATGATCCATAAACCCGTTTGGCTCCTCCTTCTTCCTCCATATGATCCATAAACCAGTTTGGCTCCTCCTTCTTCCTCCATATGATCCATAAACCCGTTTGGCTCCTCCTTCTTCCTCCATATGATCCATAAACCAGTTTGGCTCCTCCTTCTTCCTCCATATGATCCATAAACCCGTTTGGCTCCTCCTTCTTCCTCCGTATGATCCATAAACCCGTTTGGCTCCTCCTTCCTCCATATGATCCATAAACCCGTTTGGCTCCTCCTTCTTCCTCCATATGATCCATAAACCAGTTTGGCTCCTCCTTCTTCCTCCATATGATCCATAAACCCGTTTGGCTCCTCCTTCTTCCTCCATATGATCCATAAACCAGTTTGGCTCCTCCTTCTTCCTCCATATGATCCATAAACCCGTTTGGCTCCTCCTTCTTCCTCCATATGATCCATAAACCAGTTTGGCTCTTCCCCAGCCTCGCTGGCCTGAATCTCTTCAGCAGCTTGACATAACCTACTAACCAGCTCATATCCTCAGTATGGGATCAAAGCATTTCATATGTAAACCATAACGCAACAGTATGTGGGGCAGAAGTAAATGGGCCCTGCACTGAGCTGTCAACATGGGAGAAAACTCCTCTTCTCCCCCTGGGACAATTACACACATTTTAAAACGCAAAAAGAACGGCTTTCCAAGAGATGTTGAGGTGTTTCTGAATGGTTCAGTCTCAGTCCTGACTTAAATCTGCTTGAAAAATCAGAGACAAGTTTAGAATATTTCTGCCCAACAATGATTCTCAACCAAATTTACTGAGCTTGAGCAATTATGACAAAATCAATGGATCTGTGTTGTGCAAGGTTGGTAGACACGTATTAAAAATGATTACCAGCTGTAATGGCTGCCAAAGGTATATTAACTCTAAGGTGTGAAGACATACGCAATCAATACATCTTCATATTTTATTAATTATTAATTGGGAAATGTTATATATATATTTTTTCACTTTGATAACGTGGAGTAGATTGTGTAGATCAGTAAAAATAATAATCTAATTGAATCCCTTTTTAGATTTAATTTTAAGGCAGAAGAATGTGAAGACTGTGCAGGGCGTGTGTAGACTTTCACTAGGCACTGTAGTGAACAATACCCAAGAGATTAGAAAGTAGCACATGCACTCAAATAAGGGTCAGGCACAAATATAAATACTACATGACCAACTCTGCAGAAGAAAACTTTTATACCAAAGGTTGGAAGTCAGGGGGGAAATACACTATATATAGAAAAGTATGTGGACACCCCTTCAAATTTGTGGATTTGGCCATTTCAGCCACACACGTTGCTGACAGTACACAGCCATGCAATCTCCATAGACAAACATTGACAGTAGAATGGCCTTACTGAAGAGCTCAGTGACTTTCAACATTGCACCGTCATACGATTCCACCTTTCCAACAAGTCAGTTCGTCAAATTTCTGCCCTGCTAGAGCTGCCCCAGTCAACTGTAAGTGCTGTTATTGTGAAGTGGAAACGTCTAGGAGCAACAACGGCTCAGCCGCGAAGTGGTAGGCCACACAAGCTCACAGAACGGGACACCCGAGTGCTGAAGCACGTAGCGTGTTAAGATTGTCTGTCCTCGTTTGCAACACTCACTACAGAGTTCCAAACTGCCTCTGGAAGCAACGTCAGCACAATAACTGTTAATGGGGAGCTTCATGAAATGGGTTTCCGTGGCCGAGCAGCCGCACACAAGCCTAAGATCACCATGCGCAATGCCAAGTGTCGGCTGGAGTGGTGTAAAGCTTGCCGCTATTGGACTCTGGAGCAGTGGTAACGCGTTCTCTGGAATGATGAATCACGCTTCACCATCTGGCATAGTGTCAACTGTAAAGTTTGGTGGATGAGGAATATTGGTCTGGGACTGTTTTTCATCGTTCGGGCCCATAAGTTCCAGAGAAGGGAAATCTTAAGTCTACAGCATACAATGACAGTGACATTCCAACATTGTGGCAACAGTTTGGGGAAGGCCCTTTCCTGTTTCAGCATGACAATGCCCCTGTGCACAAAGCGAGGTCCATACAGAAATGGTTTTTCGAGATCGGAGTGGAAGAACTTGACTGGCCTGCACAGAGCTATGACCTCAACCCCATCAAACACCTTTGGGATTAGTTGGAACGCCGACTGCGAGCCAGGCCTAATCGCCCAACATCAGTGCCTGACCTCACTATTGCTTGTGGCTGAATGGAAGCAAGTCCCCACAGCAATGTTTCAACATCTAGTGGAAAGCCTTCCCAGAAGAGTGGAGGCTGTTATAGCAGCAAAGAGGAGACCAACTCCATATTAATGCCCATGATTTTGGAATGAGATGTCCGACAAGCAGGTGTCCACATACTTTTGATCATGTAGTGTATCTGAATAATATATAAATGAACCAAATTGCAACCTCTGTTGACTGCAACATAAGGCGAATCTGCCTGAGTGACCATTTTTTGTTCTAAATGGCTGTGCATGGCTGTCTGCTGCGGCTGTGAATTCCCCTTGTAGAGGGGTGATCATGTAGGACAGAGCGGTGTGTGGATGACTAAGTATGGCCACAGGCCTCTGTCTGCAGCTCAGACAGACTAGATGAGCCTGAGGTACCGCTGTCATGTGCAAAAGAGAACATTTCATCCATTTTTAGAAAGACTAGGCCTACGACTGAGTAATTACATAGAACTAGCCCAACCGAACACAATTTCCAATTAAATCACCGGCTGACACTAACATCTCCTCCTCTCTCTAATGGTTCTGATTGTATAACGGTTTTAGCAGGAATCATTGAAATATTTAAATATTCGGTCTTGGCAGGTGATTTTGTCAGTCTGTGCAACCAATTTTGATATGGCCTTGACTTGGGATGCAAATTTCGGTCAATTTTGTTACCGACTAAAACTGGTTAATAAATGGTTAAATTGGTTCCAAACAGTCAAATTATGTGACCAACAGAAAATACTATGCATGGAAGGAACTGACAATTTTTCATTATGAGTTTAAAAAACATGCGACAATAGCGAGCCTATCATCTCATATTATAGAACATGAAGCAGAGAATGGAATACATCATTTTCAAACATTTGCCAAATTGCAATTTGTGGGAAAACACTGACTGTTCTAAAAGATGCACCTGATGCGAGCCGTTTCATGTGACAGAGATGAACATCTCAGTTAGAAACTTAGAAAGAGGGAAAAAAAACTAAATATGCAACAACTGGGGTGGGTTGCTAATATGACTAGGATTGTGCCTTTGGCTTCTGGACAACGAAAGAAAGTTGATATGAAAACCAGTAAAACAGAAATGCTTGGAAACGTTTTTGGTTGCTAGCTGCATCTTCCCACCCCTCTACTGCTCCCTGAGTTACCTAGCAACGAGTCTCCGCTCTCGTTTGCTCGTGGCTGACGGACTAGAGACAGCCATATAGTTGAGGTAAGAAAGCTACCTTCTAACTCTATAAACTCACTGTACATTACTATTTACTGAGAAAATAATTATTCTGATCCTATTTTATGACTGATGAGATTTGTTAAATTCTGACACCAATTTAATTCCACGAAATTGTGCAAATTAACCGAAATGCGATAAGCATGACCAGTCAAATTGATTTTCGGTGGCTAATTGACTAGCTAACGGTTATCCGTTAACGTCCCTAGCCTTGACTGTCATACCATATCGATCAATTTCATGTCAGGGAGTGCAGCATTAGATTTATTTTAATTATTTTACATCAAATATAAAAGTGAGCTCAAGTCGTTGAAACCAAGCATTTCAAATGCTATACGATTCGCCTACCTTTTTCAGAGACTGCATAACATCAGTATGTGTATTCATCTAGACTCGGCCTGGTAGTGCTGCAGACTACAGGCTGATTGTCAGTGTGGTAAAAGCCAGGCTGTGCCGGCTGGCAGTGCAGAGCTAACTAGATGGCTGTGATTCTCTGGGAGAGCAGACGTTGGGTATGAGCCATATGATCCAGCGCTCCGAGGGCTGGAGTAGCACGCAACACTAGCCTCCCACCCTCCATCTATCAGTACAACTGGAGCTAACAGCCAACTGGCACCCCCCCCCCCCCCACTGGCCTCAAGTAAACCACTAACGGAAAAAGTACCCAATTGTCATACTAAAAGTAATGATACCTTAATAGAAAATGACTCAAGTAAAAGTGCAAGTCACCCAATAAAATACTACTTGAGTAAAAGCCTAAAAGTATTTGGGTTTAAACATACTTAAATATCAAAAGTAAATATAATTGCAAAAATATATTTAAGTATCAAAAGTAAAAGTATAAATAATTTCATATTTGCTTAATCAAACCAGACAGCACAGTTTTATTTATTTATTTATTTATTTATGGATAGCCAGGGGCACACTCCAACATCATTTACAAATTAAGCATTTGTGTTTAGTGAATCCGTCCGATCAGAGGCAGTAGGGATGACTAGGTATGTGTTCTTGATAAGTGCGTGAAATCGGACCATTTTCCTGTCCTGCTAAGCATTAAAAATGTAACAAGTACTTTTGGGTGTCAAGGAAAATGTATGGAGTAAAAAATATATTATTTTCTTTAGGAATGTAGTGAAGTAAAAGTAGTCAAAAATATAAATATTAAAGTACAGATGCCGAAAAACCCATCACATGTAGACCTACTAATACTCTGCCTACTCCAGATTAATTTCAAACTTACGGTTGACAGCAACCAAGGGCCGGGAAATGATGAAATCCCTCACGATCAAGTCAACACGGGATCCTCACGAATGCTTAAATTGGTTTTGCATAGTATTCCTGTCGTCGCATGACATGCAGTACATTGTAGGACATATAGGATAATGAAGTAATGCATGCCTGTGTGTTCTGCTCACAATCACCAGTGCCAATGCATGCCATAGGCCTAATGCTCAGGCACAATTCACGGGAGCCTTGTCCCATTAGCCATATGAATGATTTATTGACCCACATACAGTTGTCTACAATTGTTACACATGCCACCACTGGCAGCAACACTACAACCAGCACCACGTATGTCACACAAATAGAGCACAGCCTCTCAAAATGTAGAAACAAGAAGAGAGAACGATGCTTTGCAACAATTTGAGGATGGGACTATTTAGCCAAAATCCTTTCTCACAGCATGTTGAGATAACATGAGGTTTGGTCAACTTACCTTCAGATATGATCCATAGTACTTGGTTACAAAGGGACTGTCACACTGGCTGAGGACTGTTATTTCCTGTTGAATGTCTTCTATTTCATCCTCGGCCTCCTCGAGGTCAATTATCTTAATGGCCACTACTTTCTGAGTCCGATTGTCAATGCCTTTGAACACCTCTCCAAACGAGCCTTTCCCTATCCTCTCCAGCTTGGTGAACAGCTCCTCCGGATCGGCTTTGAAGTTCTGAGGAAAGGAGAAAAAACAGGGCTGTAGCAGCAACGACAGCAGAGCAGAGCATCGTTCAATCACAGGTAAAGAAGGACCATGCGATAAAAGAGATTAAGCATAGGTTTTTATTTTTATTTTTATGGTTGAAGGCTGTGTCTTGGGTTTATATAACAGTCTAATAAAAAGGCATGAGCTGGCACCTGGCACCTGGCACCTGGCACCCCCCACGCCCCAAAGAAAAAGTTAATAGAGGTGCTGACTAACGGTGAGTAAACTGTAGGCTATTAAAAATAAATAAAAAAAGAGAGTTGAACACTCAATTTACAAGCTCCCCGTTTTTATTGGGTAAACCACCACCGTTTCGGCATCACTGTGCCTTCTTCAGGGTGATGTCATGAATGCTTGAAGCAGGTTATGTAGACAAACAGTGCAATTAGTGCAACCAATGACAATAGTGAGGGGTGTGTCATAGTTATTAGGGTGATGAGAACTTTAAAAAAATGAAACTTAACAGGCTGGGCATACGATGGATGATTACCACAGAACTGGTACTGTGTACTCCCTCAGTGAGCGATTGAACAGCCAACAATTCCTTGTGACAGGATTTCAGAACATGGTTGCTGAATGTTATCTGGGCAAGTGTCTTTGTTGACTGATATTAGTTTTATATATCCTATCAACATCTGCTTCCTGTGTAACTAAATGAGCGTCCCCTTGGGCTAAAGAAAAACATTCACACAACAGCTCACCCTTCTCAGTACTCAGCACAAAGTACAGATTATCAAATCTACAATAAAAAAAGTGTTCAGACTAGGGCTGTCCCCAACAACAAAATAATCTTGTTCGACCGATCTTTCTACCAACATTTTTTATGTGTATTGAGCTTGTCTGATGCTTTAAGCTTACGGTTTGATGAAATATGACAAATGCCTCAAGGGGGCGCCAGAGATCTAGATAACCAGAAGAAGAAAAAAACTTAACCTGACCCAACTATTCTCCTCCCGCTCCTGCAGACTTTCGCAGATTCTGCCGTTACTCTCCTGAAGTTGCCAGTAATAGGCTAAACGAGGAGTTGGCAACCTTTCTCACGTTGAATGCCAATTTATCTTACAATTTCTGCCGATATACGTGCCAGTTATGGTTTTCATATGCACACTTCCGTGAAACAGTTTCATTTAAATGTATAATAACGTCTTCATATCTCAAAATCATTGTCACGTGGTTAATCAAAATTCTATCCAAATCTAAATGAAAATGACAAACCTAAAAAGTAACTTCTATTGCCATTGCCAATAAGTAAAAATAGCCTACATAAAGCCAACAAATAAAAACATTGCAGCCTGCAGGTAGAAAATATCCTGATAAAAATAAACATCCTATAAATCACATTGGCTACACATGGCCTGTCTGCAACGAACTTGAAACATTGTATCAAATATTAAGTTGGGTCATGGGCCTCCCGAGTGGCGCAGCGGTCTAAGGCACTACATCGCAGTGCTAGAGGCGTCACTACAGACCTGGGTTCGATCCCGGGCTGTGTCGCAGCCGGCCGCGACTGGGAGACCCATGAGGCGGTGCACAATTGGCCCAGCGTCGTCGGGGTTAGGGGAGGGTTTGGCCGGCCGGGACGTCCTTGTCCCATCGCGACTTCTGTGGCGGGCCGGGCGCATGCAGTTGTACGGTGTTTCCTCAGACACATTGGTGCGGCTGGCTTCCGGGTTAAGCGAGCAGTGTGTCAAGAAGCAGTGCGGCTTGGCACGGTCGTGTTTCGGAGGATGCATGGCTCTCGACCTTCGCCTCTCCCGAGTCCGTACGGGAGTTGCAGCGATGGGACACGACTGTAACTACCAATTGGGGAGAAAAAAGGAGTAAAAAAAATCCTAAGGAGTATTAAGTTGGGTTCAACCCAAAGCTTGTGCTAGCGAACTTGCAATATTGTATAAAATATTCTGGACCCTCAAGAGTTTCCCCGCCAGGCTATTTGCCAAAGGGATTGCTTGACTTGGGCAGGAGCTCACTGGAGCGGAGTACCGGCACCTCAAATTTTCCACTGCTTGAGCTTCTGTTCCTCTTATAGAATATTAGCTCAAAAATATTTTGGAGCACCAGCACCTAAATATACAGTGCATTCAGAAAGTACTCAGACCCTTTGACTTTTTCCACATTTTGTTATGTTACAGCCTTATTCTAAAAAGGATTCAATTCAATTGATTGGACATGATTTGGAAAGTTGATAGTGCAAGTCAGAACAAAAACCAAGCAATGAGGTCGAAGGAATTGTCCGTAGAGCTCCGAGACAGGATTGTGTCGAGGCACAGATCCGGGGAAGGGTACCAAAACTGTTCTGCAGCATTGAAGGTCCCCAAGAACACAGTGGCCTCCATCATTCTTAACCCCTTTTTCTAAATTTTCGCCTAAAATGACATACCCAAATCTAACTGCCTGTAGCTCAGGACCTGAAGCAGGTATATGCATATTCTTGATACCATTTGAAAGGAAACACTTTGAAGTTTGTGGAAATGTGAAATTAATGTAGGAGAATATAACACATTAGATCTGGTAAAAGATAATACAAACAAAAAAACATGCGTTTTCTTTTTTGTTCCGTCATCTTTGAAATGCAAGAGAAAGGCCACAATATAATATTGCAGTTTAGGCACAATTTAGATTTTGGCCACTAGATGGCAGCAGTGTGTGTGCAAAGTTTCAGATTGATCCAGTGAAGTGTTGCAATACTGGACTTTTGTATATCAAATCTGCCCAAATGTGCCGAATTGGTCAATTGATACATTTTCAAGTACAAAAATGATATGGTAATACAAAATGTAAGTTACACACTCCCAGGAATGTCATGCATGATGGATCATTAGATTATACACTAACTTTCACACATCTAGATGGCCGGGCAGGGTGGGTGTGGAGCCAGAGACAGAAGGGGTTCAAACTGTAGAACCCAGTTCCTACATTTGAATATAAAAATGGATTTTATCAAACAAAACTATGCTACATTTTATCTCTGGGACCCTTAGGATGACAAATCAGAGCAAGATTACTGAATGTAAGTACATTATTTACCTTCAGAGGTGAATGTATCAAACCAGTTGCCGTGACACGTTTTTTGTTGTTGTGCACTCTCCTCAAACAATAGCATGGTATTTTTTCACTGTAATAGCTACTGTAAATTGGACAGTGCAGTTAGATTAACAAGAATTTAAGCGTTCTGCTCATATAAGACATGTCTATGTCCTGGAAAGCTTGCTGTTACTTACAACAGTCATGCTAATCACATTAGCGCACGTTTGCTCAACCGTCCCGTACAGTGAGGGAAAATAGTATTTGATCCCCTGCTGATTTTGTACGTTTGCCCACTGACAAAGAAATTATCAGTCTATAATTTTAATGGTAGTTTTATTTGAACAGTGAGAGACAGAATAACAACAAAATCCAGAAAAACGCATGTCAAAAATGTTATAAATTGATTTGCATTTTAATGAGGGAAATATGTATTTGACCCCTCTCAATCAGAAAGATTTCTGGCTCCCAGGTGTCTTTGATACAGGTAACGAGCTGAGATTAGGAGCACACTCTTAAAGGGAGTGATCCTAATCTCAGTTTGTTACCTGTATAAAAGACACCTGTCCACAGAAACAATCAATCAATCAATCAGATTCCAAACTCTCCACCATGGCCAAGACCAAAGAGCTCTCCAAGGATGTCAGGGACAAGATTGTAGACCTACACAAGGCTGGAATGGGCTACAAGACCATCGCCAAGCAGCTTGGTGAGAAGGTGACAACAGTTGGTGCGATTACTCGCAAATGGAAGAAACACAAAATAACTGTCAATCTCCCTCGGCCTGGGGCTCCATGCAAGATCTCACCTCGTGGAGTTGCAATGATCATGAGAACGGTGAGGAATCAGCCCAGAACTACACGGGTAGATCTTGTCAATGATCTCAAGGCAGCTGGGACCATAGTCACCAAGAAAACAATTGGTAACACACTACGCCGTGAAGGACTGAAATCCTGCAGCGCCTGCAAGGTCCCCCTGCTCAAGAAAGCACATATACAGGGGTGTCTGAAGTTTGCCAATGAACATCTGAATGATTCAGAGGAGAACTGGGTGAAAGTGTTGTGGTCAGATGAGACCAAAATCAAGCTCTTTGGCATCAACTCAACTCGCCGTGTTTGGAGGAGGAGGAATTCTGCCTATAACCCCCAGAACACCATCCCCACCGTCAAACATGGAGGTGGAAACATTATGCTTTGGGGGTGTTTTTCTGCTAAGGGGACAGGACAACTTCACCGCATCAAAGGGACGATGGACGGGGCCATGTACCGTCAAATCTTGGGTGAGAACCTCCTTCCCTCAGCCAGGGCATTGAAATGGGTCGTGGATGGGTATTCCAGCATGACAATGACCCAAAACACACAGCCAAGGCAACAAAGGAGTGGCTCAAGAAGAAGCACATTAAGGTCCTGGAGTGGCCTAGCCAATCTCTAGACCTTAATCCCATAGAAAATCTGTGGAGGGAGCTGAAGGTTCGAGTTGCCAAACGTCAGCCTCGAAACCTTAATGACTTGGAGAAGATCTGCAAAGAGGAGTGGAACAAAATCCCTCCTGAGATGTGTGCAAACCTGGTGGCCAACTACAAGAAACATCTGACCTCTGTGATTGTCAACAAGGGTTTTGCCACCAAGTACTAAGTCATGTTTTGCAGAAGGGTCAAATACTTATTTCCCTCATTAAAATGCAAATCAATTAATAACATTTTTGACATGCGTTTTTCTGGATTTTTTTGTTGTTATTCTGTCTCTCACTGTTCAAATAAACCTACCATTAAAATGATAGACTGATCATGTCTTTGTCAGTGGGCAAACGTACAAAATCAGCAGGGGATCAAATACTTATTTCCCTCACTGTGTATATATATATATATATATATATATATATATATATATATATATATTTGTTACTGCTCGACTAAAACAATTTTGGTCGACCAAAAGCCTAACGACCAAACCATCGACCAGTCGACTAATTGGAGTCAGCCCTAGTTCAGACTCTCTGCAAACTCAATGCAATGTTCTTTTGATTGGACATTAGGCTCAGTTTGGTTGGTTGGTAGTCCAGAGGGTTTTTTAGGCCCTTCCAACCATCCCTCAAGTTTCCGTCCTGGAATAGTCCTTCAACCTTTTGTAGGCCCTTTCTGCTTATTTTATTTGTCTGTTCAGATTCAGCTGAATAAGTTGATTACACCTTATTAGCAGAAGAAAATGCTATAATGCTAAGGTTTAATATCTGTTTCAAAAGAGTCAACAAAATGATTATGGTCCAAACATGTAGGCCTATTACAGCAGATGGCAAGATGCAGACTGTCGAAGGTGAAACAAAACGTAGCATAAACACTGACACTGCAGAGGAGCGCTGGGTACATCCCAATTAGTCTAGTGTGGTCTTGTCTATTTATGACATCTGCTAATGTCAATTCAGACAGAGTGCTAAAGTAGACTGTTACCAAACATTACCTAGGCTAATTACTCATTGCAAAGCGTGCCTGTCCGGCACTAGCGGGTTGCGAAGGTGCCTCGCTCTTCAAGTTATTCAAGGCCCTAAAGCTACGTATTTATGACCCCTGTCGTGTGTGTGTGAACACTGGCCTAGGGTTACATTCTCTGCTACATGCTAAGACTATTCGGGCTCGGTCTAGTTACTAACGCTTCACTGGGCCAATCATGGAACTCTATAATACAAAGGATTCTGGTGTGTGGGGGGGGGGGGGGGGAACCAATTATATCATCATTATTACCCCTGAGAAACTCAAGCAGCTTGAGGAATTAATTCTAAACACCCATACCAACGGATAGCTGAACAACACCACTGATCCTATGGCTTTAGTTTGGCCTTGTTGACAAACGACGCAGTCTTTCACACTTTCTGCCCCTGCAATAGTGACTCTTGGGGCACCTGCCTTTATCAGTTTCTGTCAAATAGCCTAACTTACAGAAACATAGGCCTGTCAGTGTTTCCCCTAGGAGGTTTTTCAGGCGGGGGGGTGCTGCTACTAAATGAATATAGAGGAAACACTACTATCTAGGGAAAGGGGGATACCTAGTCAGTTGTACAACTGAATGCATTCAACTGAAATGTGTCTTCCGTACTTAACCCAGAGGTGCGGGGGGCTGCCTTAAATCGACAGCCACGTCATCGGCGCCCGGGGGAACAGTGGGTTAGCTGCCTTGCTCAGGGGCAGAAGGACAGATTTGTACCTTGTCAGCTCGGGTTTACTGGTTCATCGCTCCTACTGGGACTGTACTTTGGCCAGAAGACTGGGAAATGGTGAAGCAGCTCAACCTAACAAGAAATTCCCGATATAATGAATAGCGAGAAAATCTCTCAGAGTAAAAAAAAAAATCTAAACATCAATATCGACAGTGAGAGAATAGGACAAAGGCTTGGAGCAGGAAAACGACAAACCCTGCCTCAGACCGGCCCTCTTTCCCCCTGTGGTCTACAAAGGAAGAGATGGTGCTCTTCATGCTTGACATTACAATTCACTTCCTGCACTGCAACGATTAACTGTCTGAAGCACTTCTGTTGCAAATTATGGAACTGCATGTTATGCTGCATGACAGAAATAGTGTGAAGGAACATTTTCCAGTCACAATACCTTGTTTTTTTTACATTTTACATTTTAGTAATTTAGCAGACGCTCCTATCCAGAGCAACTTACAGTGAGAGAGTGCATACATTTTTCATACTGGCCCCCCGTGGGAATCGAACCCACAACCCTGGCGTTGCAAGCACCATGCTCTACCAACTGAGCTACAGGACGGCCGATGTCCAATTAATTTCACTAGAGGCATAAAGATTTCACATCCCTACACACTAATCGCATTTGGATACCCATTAAGGTACATTCTGGAAAGAGAGAATTACAGTTCAATTTACCATAAAAAGAATGCATGTACAGCTAGCCTATTGTTCTCATAACATCCCCTAGAGAATGTTGTAAATCTGCTCAATAAAAAGAGGCAAAGAGACAGCTAATATCTTGAGTTGAAAGGGGGATGAAGAAGATAAAGGCTGTCACAAAAGCAGAGCGGTCATCCAGGTGAAAATCATCCTATTGAGTCTGAACTCTGTGGGGGGAAAACAACACTGGGCACTGTGACTACAGACTCCACATGCTGGGAACCTCCACAGTCAGCAGGTTTATCACCTCTGCTAAAAATGCCTGAAACCTCCCTCTAAAAGCATGAGTTTGATCCTCTCCCAGCTGCACCACCAGATTGCGTGGTCCACTGCAGTCAGTCCGCACCCTGAGGGCTGACGCTCATCGGCTCCCCCCCCCACCCGCCCCATATACACACTCCACATCTCCCTCTGGTTCAGCTCTACCCAGGCCAAGGCTGAATGAACCAGGTTTCAACCATTCAGGAGAGGACAGTATGGTGGTGAAACATGGCTCTATTCATGCAGCTCAAGGCTATCCCGCGGTTGGCGCCCCATTAGAATGCCAGTCGTATGTCAATTGTCGGAATGGGTAATGACCTAGAGACCTAGTTTTCTTACGAGATAAGTCATGTCCGCTTTCTTGTTGACTATCTGCACTGAAAAATGTCAAGAATGTTTAAGAGGAAATATTTACTTTCCACTGACTCAAAACTGACAGGCACCTCAGTAACATGTTGCTGTTTTGCTTTCATGTCTCCTTGTTGAATAAAAGGTGTTTAGTGTTTGAGCCATTGAGTCATGCTTAAAATGTATGGCCTTTCTGAGTAATCACAAACAATTAATGTGCATTAGTGTAACACTACAGGGAAAGCATTTCAGTTGTAGCTGAGGATTTGGCTTTAATGGCAAACACTCTTATCTTGTCTTGTTCTAGCAACATGCTAAACAGTTTATATTTTGTAAAACAGATGCTTAGCTTTGCCATCCAGTCTACAGGACTGGCAGAGACAGACTGCACCACATGGGGCCAATCTGGCCACATCTCTGCTCAACATAAATATGGCTCAATAGATTGGCCTCATCAGTGAGCCTTTTTCTGGTGCAAAGAATCCAATACCTTATGTATTTCCATAGTTGGCTAGCTAACTAGTTAACGTTACCTAATAAACTAACACAGCTAGTGTGGATGTAATCATAAATAAAGTCGAGTTACTCATCACTTCATCGAGTCAGTAACGTTAGCTGGCTAACAAGTTTGCTAAAGTATTGCAAAGAAATTGAGGGAGACCGACCACTTGATGAACTAAGACAAAAATCTTACCTGCATCCCTGGAATGCCACTCTGAACCGGGGAATGAGCCATGTCGTCATAAAATAAACAATCAACAAAATTCGTACTCAGTTGACGCCACTTTGTTTGCTAGCTAAATGAGCTAACTAGCCCAAATCGGAGGAGAATGCAACGCTGTTTATGTCCAACTAACGATACCTTGCGCTATATGAATTATAATGCCGGATTTATAGTCCCTAGCTATCACGGAATCAGCTCAAAAACATTGCTTGCTTTTTAGCTGCAATGTCTTGAAGTTGTGCCTCTTCCGCAGATAGCAAACTAGCTAACGTTAGCTAGCTAAATCTTCAACGGAAGCGCAAACTAGGCTCTGCACAAATCTCACCAAACCTTAATGTTTTCGAGAATATCCGGTGAACAGTAATAATAATAGAATAAATTGAAAATTGAGGCTAACTGTATCATTTGTTGTCCTGTCCTCATCACTTTTCTCTATTGCCCTCCGCCATTTTGATAGCTGTCATTCTCACATTAGGGAAACCCTTCTGAAAAACTACAGCGGTGCGCAGCGAACCGGACTATTCCTCCCGGGAAGCTCCCAAACCGTCAGTACCCACGCCTTCACGCCATTGGCCGTTATATAGCCAATGGGCTCGCAGCAACGCTTCCACCCGCCGCGTCAGAGGAGTCTGCCTTCCGCGTCCAAAGCGGCAAAATATCTAGCTACCGTTGGAATCCCGTGTAGAAATTCAGCCAGCTCCGATTGACTGACAAATAGTGAGCTAAATACCATGCTATATATAAACTGTGCAAACCAGCTAACGAATTAGATAGGATTACGAGTAGAATTTCAGGTTTTTAGATACATAAACTACAGTTATGCTAGTAATGGACTGACTCTCTCTCTCCACTTTCAGTCAGTATAGTTGCATTGTGTCCTGCTACCATGATGTCCCCCAAGGCAAGGGGTTGACAACAATGATGTAAATACTGTATGTCTATCTATGTTTAATAAAGCTGAATTGTTGATTGATATCAGTTGATATGACTTGAGTTGTCTCTTACATTTACATTTACGTCATTTACTAAACTTCCTGGTATGGGTTTTGAATATATTAATACTTTGATTATCTGCCAATCAGCTGCCCCATATGTCTTCCCCTCAGAAATACACTTATTGTGAGACTTGTGTGGGAAGAAACTTATTGGAGAGAGATAGAGGTATGTGAAGTCTCAGTGACTGATGAAAATAGTTAGAAAATATGATTGTGGTTGGTTCTCAACTGGTTTTGCCTGGGGACCCAAAATAGACAGACAATTGAGTCGCGACCCAATATTATGGACTGTTGATGATTACATTTTATAAAGTTGTACATTACCATGTGAATAGTTTCAAAAACCGAATCCAGTCATCTTGTCTCCTGTTCTCCTCCGGGAAGTAGTTGCAAAACTTTCCCTGCAGCTTAACAAGATGCTGTTTAACTGTATTTTTTAGTGTGTCGCTGTGCACTTTGTTGATCAGATTCTGAATCTCGAAATCAGCATTGGGAAACATGTCAATCCTTCCGTTAGAAACATGATTTGGCCAAACGGTAAGCTTCATCGTGAAGGTATCCTCTTTGTCCCTCTGTTAAAATCCATTGTGCCCCCGTCCCTTGCTTTGACACATCGAGCGAATTCAGGCAACCTTCGCGAGCCATTCCTCACAATCGAAATGTTCAGCCAGAGGTGACTTGTTTTCCGAAAGAAACGCAGCAATCTCCGCTTGAAGCTCATAAAAGCGACCCAACAATGTACCTCTGGATATCCAGCGGACCTCTGCATGATAAAGCACCTGCTGGTGCTCACTCCCCATATCCCTCCAGAAGGCCTGGAAACACCTGCTTTTCGTGGAACTCTTTTTGATATAGTTGACACACTTGATCACATCCTGGAGAGTGGCGTGGAGCTCAGGTACCATGTCTTTCGCTGCCAATGCCTCCCTGCGTAGGAAGCAGTGGTTCCACGTCGCACTCGATGCTCTCTCCAGGATCCACTTTACTACTCCGGAGTGCTTTCCCTGCCCCATCAGTGGTCACACCGACGCACCCATCCCAGGCCAGTCCCACGGAGCTCAGGTACATATCCATTGTGTTAAAAGACAGCCTCTGCGGTGGTGGTGGTGGACAAATCAGCACTAAAAAGGAACTGCTCCTCGAAGTTATTATTCCAGACGTGTCTGACATAGACCATTAGAATTGCTGGTTAGCCACTATAGGTATTTTTCCATTACATATATTATAAAATCATTTAACAATAAGCAGAATCGTTATGGGTTTAAAAAATGATTAGTAACTACACATGTCTATGATGTATGAAACATATTTTGAAACATATGATGTGTGAAACATATTTTGTAATCCAGATGCATGACTGGACAACCACATTGTGACTGCAGTAATCAATGTACTATATAATTATCATCAGTTGTGTATGTATATTATTTTTAAAGGATCTGTTTATCACGCCACCAATAGAGTCAGGCAAGAGGACGGGAAACCAAGCAGACATGGGCATAGACAGGAAAGAGGCTAGACAAAGAAACCATAGTGGCTCAAGGTCAAGGGAGGGTGGCTGTTTGGATAAAGAGGGGGTTCCGATATGATATGAAAAGATGAAGCTGTATAAAAAGAGAGCTCCAAGTCTGGGACTGGCAGTTGCTCTGCAGACCAGCTCCGCTTTATTGCTTGTGTAATAAAGTCTATCTTGATTCTACAAAACTCTGAAAGTGCTTTATTTTTAAATGAGGATAAGGAGGATTTTCCACTACACCACATCTGTGGATTCATCAAACTGCAGTGCGTAATGGCCATTTGCACTGATGCTCTCTGATGTCTGGCGCGTTATATCCTCAGACATGTCCTGGATTCTCCTCCTCATTGTATCATTGGATAGGGGTATGGTTTTAAGTTTGTTGGCGACTGACTCTCCCAAGATTTCAGTGCACATATCCTTCGCAGCAGGGAGTATGAGATCCTCTGCGCTGGTGTGGGCTTTTTTGCACTTAGCAATGCGCTGGGCCACAAGGACGGGTATGATGCGCGAAGTGACTTTTCTTGTACGGTGCATACGTTCTTCAATGAATCTTGTGAGGTCTCCAGATATTGACATTTTCTTTTTACAAAGTCAGCTGTCTTATCTTTGTGGCTTGGATGCTTGGTGGCCAGATGCCTTTTCATTTAGGAGGGTTTCATGCTCTCATTAGCTAACAGCTCGTTGCATAGTACGCACTGCGGTCTACACTCACTTCACAACAGTAGATGAAGTTTAAAAAAACTTTTCCATGATTTTACTCTGACAGCTAGCCTACATGAGTTAAATGACAGCTAACTATCCACATGTGCAATGCCTGCAGAACACATCTGCATAGATAGCTGTCAATCAAGCTAGCTGTCAGAAGAATATCTGTATTATCTGATTGGACGTGTTACATTTAAAACAAAACAATGTTGCAGAATGACATTGTTATTGGATCAGTGTGTGTGTGTGTGGGGCGAGAACGTGATTGTATTGGTCAGTGAGTGTGTGCAGCGCGAAAACCCTGACGCTTCTGTCATAGCCGGCCGCGACCGGGAGACCCATGGGGCGGCACAATTGGCCCAGCGTCGTCCAGGGTAGGGGAGGGAATGGCCGGCAGGGATTTGGCTCAGTTGGTAGAGCATGGCGTTTGCAACGCCAAGGTTGTGGGTTCGATTCCCACGGGGGGCCAGTATAAAACAAAAAAAACAAAAAAATGTATGCACTCACTAACTAAGTCGCTCTGGATAAGAGCGTCTGCTAAATGACTAAAATGTAAATGTAAAATGCTTCGAACACACCGACTGTGTTTAAGCGTTTTGGTACACCAGAAGTACATTCGTTGCCAATGGAACGCTGCGTTTGCCTTGCAGCATTGCGTTGCAGATGCGCAAACGGGTTGACAGAAATGGTAGCAGAAGGTGAATGTTTCACTTTTGTTGCACACATATCTAGATGAGGCTGCATACTATTTTCTGCATACTATTTTGCGCAAAACACAGTTGGTGTGTTCAAAGCGTGAGTCCGAACGTAGCTAGCTATTTCATCACTGCGGACGCGCTGCACGTGCAAAGTCAGCAGCAATAAGCAGTGCAGCGCACGCACGCCTGTGTGTAGCGGTAACATTGTGTAAAGTCAGCAGCCATAAGCGGTGCGGCGGTTTCCTTTCAAAATCAAAGTTTAGCTGCGGCGGTTACCTTTCAAAATATTATTATTATTATTATTTTTTATATATTCTTCGACCCCTTAAAATCCTCCCGCGACCCCCCCATTTGAGAATCACTGGTCTAGGATTTATGACCTGTCATTACAATGGACTTGTATAATAAATATTGTAAAACATTACAATAGCTTTTGGTTGACAGAAACGTCTGAGAGCGCTTCCTTTCATTACTTCAGCAGTCTTGAGTTAATTCACCTCAGTGTGAGTGCTCTCAATAGGCCTACCTGCTGTTGCAGCAGTCTTGAGTTAATTCACCTCAGTGTGAGTGCTCTCAATAGGCCTACTTGCTGTTGAGGGGCCCCACTAACCCCAAATTGGAAATTGAAGAAAAATATGATTGTGGGGGAGGTAGAGGTGGTTTATAAGGTAAAGGACATGGGGGAGGTAAAGGTAGAGGAGTGGAATGATATGCTGTATTTGTTATTTTCTTCCAGAATGGATTTCTTGACAAGTATCTTTTTAAATGAATTAAGAGAGAGCACTGTCAAAATAAGTCATGGGCAGAGGTGGAGGTGAAGGTGGTTGAGGCTGAGGTGGAGGAGTTCATCGAAAGCTACATCAGTGACCTTGATGTGTTGGTCATATGTCAAGAGGAAAGTCGGCATGGCAGCCACATGACACCAGGACAAACAGCTGTAAGGCCCATGTGTCCTAAACATCAACGATGGGCCAAAAAAACTCTCAATGTAACATGTTATACCTCTTCTATCCTATTGTTCCATTTAGGGCCTTCCTGATTGAAGGAGGTGCGGGCCATAAAGGAAGTCTTCTGTGCTGGTTCCACGTCCTGCAGGTAAAATAAGATTAGGTTTAGAACCAAACAGTCAACAAGCATCTCTACTCACACCAATATGGTTTAGAACTAAACAGTCAACAAGCTTCTCTACTCTCATCAAGGTGGTTTAGAACCAAACAGTCAACAAGCTTCTCTACTCTCATCAATATGGTTTAGAACCAAACAGTCAACAAGCTTCTCTACTCTCATCAATATGGTTTAGAACCAAACAGTCAACAAGCTTCTCTACTCCCATCAATATGGTTTAGAACCAAACAGTCAACAAGCTTCTCTACTCCCATCAGTATGGTTTAGAACCAAACAGTCAACAAGCTTCTCTACTCCCATCAATATGGTTTAGAGCTAAACAGTCAACAAGCTTCTCTACTCTCATCAATATGGTTTAGAACCAAACAGTCAACAAGCTTCTCTACTCTCATCAATATGGTTTAGAACCAAACAGTCAACAAGCTTCTCTACTCTCATCAATATGGTTTAGAGCTAAACAGTCAACAAGCTTCTCTACTCTCATCAATATGGTTTAGAACCAAACAGTCATCAAGCTTCTCTACTCCCACCAGTATGGTTTAGAACCAAACAGTCAACAAGCTTCTCTACTCTCATCAATGTGGTTTAGAACCAAACAGTCCACAAGCTACTCTACTCTCATCAATATGGTTTAGAACCAAACAGTCAACAAGCTTCTCTACTCCCATCAATATGGTTTAGAACCAAACAGTCAACAAGCTTCTCTACTCCCATCAATATTGTTTAGAACCAAACAGTCAACAAGCTTCTCTACTCTCATCAGTATGGTTTAGAACCAAACAGTCAACAAGCTTCTCTACTCCCATCAGTATGGTTTAGAACCAAACAGCCAACAAGCTTCTCTACTCCCATCAATATGGTTTAGAACTAAACAGTCAACAAGCTTCTCTACTCCCATCAATATGGTTTAGAGCTAAACAGTCAACAAGCTTCTCTACTCTCATCAATATGGTTTAGAACCAAACAGTCAATAAGCTTCTCTACTCTCATCAATATGGTTTAGAACCAGACAGTCAACAAGCTTCTCTACTCCCATCAATATTGTTTAGAACCAAACAGTCAACAAGCTTCTCTACTCCCATCAGTATGGTTTAGAACCAAACAGTCAACAAGCTTCTCTACTCCCATCAATATGGTTTAGAGCTAAACAGTCAACAAGCTTCTCTACTCTCATCAATATGGTTTAGAACCAAACAGTCAACAAGCTTCTCTACTCTCATCAATATGGTTTAGAGCTAAACAGTCAACAAGCTTCTCTACTCTCATCAATATGGTTTAGAACCAAACAGTCAACAAGCTTCTCTACTCCCACCAGTATGGTTTAGAACCAAACAGTCAACAAGCTTCTCTACTCTCATCAATGTGGTTTAGAACCAAACAGTCAACAAGCTACTCTACTCTCATCAATATGGTTTAGAACCAAACAGTCAACAAGCTTCTCTACTCCCATCAATATGGTTTAGAACCAAACAGTCAACAAGCTTCTCTACTCCCATCAATATTGTTTAGAACCAAACAGTCAACAAGCTTCTCTACTCTCATCAGTATGGTTTAGAACCAAACAGTCAACAAGCTTCTCTACTCCCATCAGTATGGTTTAGAACCAAACAGCCAACAAGCTTCTCTACTCCCATCAATATGGTTTAGAACTAAACAGTCAACAAGCTTCTCTACTCACATCAATATGGTTTAGAACCAGACAGTCAACAAGCTTCTCTACTCCCATCAATATGGTTTAGAACCAAACAGTCAACAAGCTTCTCTACTCCCATCAGTATGGTTTAGAACCAAACAGTCAACAAGCTTCTCTACTACCATCAATATGGTTTAGAACCAAACAGTCAACAAGCTTCTCTACTCCCATCAATATGGTTTAGAATCAAACAGTCAACAAGCTTCTCTACTCCCATCAATATGGTTTAGAACCAAACAGTCAACAAGCTTCTCTACTCCCATCAGTATGGTTTAGAACCAAACAGTCAACAAGCTTCTCTACTCTCATCAATATGGTTTAGAACCAAACAGTCAACAAGCTTCTCTACTCCCATCAGTATGGTTTAGAACCAAACAGTCAACAAGCTTCTCTACTCTCATCAATATGGTTTAGAACCAAACAGTCAACAAGCTTCTCTACTCCCATCAGTATGGTTTAGAACCAAACAGTCAACAAGCTTCTCTACTCTCATCAATATGGTTTAGAACCAAACAGTCAACAAGCTTCTCTACTCCCATTAATATGGTTTAGAACCAAACAGTCAACAAGCTTCTCTACTCTCATCAATATGGTTTAGAACCAAACAGTCAACAAGCTTCTCTACTCCCATCAATATGGTTTAGAACCAAACAGTCAACAAGCTTCTCTACTCCCATTAATATGGTTTAGAACCAAACAGTCAACAAGCTTCTCTACTCCCATCAGTATGGTTTAGAACCAAACAGTCAACAAGCTTCTCTACTCTCATCAATATGGTTTAGAACCAAACAGTCAACAAGCTTCTCTACTCCCATCAGTATGGTTTAGAACCAAACAGTCAACAAGCTTCTCTACTCCCATCAGTATGGTTTAGAACCAAACAGTCAACAAGCTTCTCTACTCCCATCAATATGGTTTAGAACCAAACAGTCAACAAGCTTCTCTACTCCCATCAATATGGTTTAGAACCAAACAGTCAACAAGCTTCTCTACTCCCATCAGTATGGTTTAGAACCAAACAGTCAACAAGCTTCTCTACTCCCATCAATATGGTTTAGAACCAAACAGTCAACAAGCTTCTCTACTCCCATCAATATGGTTTAGAACCAAACAGTCAACACGCTTCTCTACTCCCATCAATATGGTTTAGAACCAAACAGTCAACACGCTTCTCTACTCCCATCAATATGGTTTAGAACCAAACAGTCAACACGCTTCTCTACTCCCATCAATATGGTTTAGAACCAAACAGTCAACACGCTTCTCTACTCCCATCAATATGGTTTAGAACCAAACAGTCAACAAGCTTCTCTACTCTCATCAATATGGTTTAGAACCAAACAGTCAACAAGCTTCTCTACTCTCATCAATATGGTTTAGAACCAAACAGTCAACAAGCTTCTCTACTCTCATCAATATGGTTTAGAACCAAACAGTCAACAAGCTTCTCTACTCTCATCAATATGGTTTAGAACCAAACAGTCAACAAGCTTCTCTACTCCCATCAGTATGGTTTAGAACCAAACAGTCAACAAGCTTCTCTACTCCCATCAATATGGTTTAGAACCAAACAGTCAACAAGCTTCTCTACTCCCATCAATATGGTTTAGAACCAAACATTCCATATCTATAGCGCTTGTACAATTATTGGACAATAAACAAACAAAGTTTATAAGGAAATCCCAAGTAAAGTGAAGAGGAATGAGTGAATTTTATTGAAAAGAAAAGCATTAGAGAACATTTCTGTTTACAGCAGAAAAGTGACTTTCTGTTAAATAAAAATTAAAAACCCATTGCTTCCCAAATATAAAACGATTTCTTTAACATTTGAATAAACACTAAAATGGTCAAAGCTTCATATAACTTCCACAGTAGGCCTAGTCTCTGGATATACACCTCATTGCTTTGACAAGAAGGATGAACATCATCTTTACAGTGTATTATTGAACCCAACACAGCAAGACACTGTACCTTGCAAAATACAAATATTGCACTCCTTTTTTATATACATGAATAAACAGCTTGGAATATACTTATATGCAATGGCTTTAAATATTTAAAAAAATCCCATTCTAAGACATTAAGGTTGAACGCTAATGTTTTTATAGGAGGCTCTTTTTCCAATAAGTTGCAGCTTTGTAGAAATATAACAAGTCTTCATGTACAGAGAGATGAATGCCAATGTATGAAGCATATATTTAAGCAATAAGGCACCAGGGGGTGTGGTATATGGCCAATATACTCCGGCTAAGGGCTGTTCTTATGTACGACGCAACGTGGAGTGCCTGGATACAGCCATTAGCAAGGCACTTAACCCTAATTGCTCCTGTAAGTCGCTCTGGATAAGAGCGTCTGCTAAAATGACTAAAATGTTAAATGTTAAATTAGCCGTGGTATATTGGTCATATACCACAAACCCCTGAGGTGCCTTATTGCTATTATAAACTGGTTACTAACGTAATTAAAAAAGTAAAAATATATTTTTTGTCATACACGTGGTAAACGGTCTGATATACCACGTCTTTCAGCCAATCAGCATTCAGGGCTCAAATCACCCAGTTTATAATGTTCCTCAAGACATCAATACATACAAAATCACTTGAAGAGTTCAGAGCAGAAGACAAATGATGAAAACAAACAGAGATACAAATGAGACGACAGAAGGCTGATGAAGGCTAGTGACATCACATGCACATTTCTGTCGCTTTAAGGATCCCTACGGGGACGTCTCCACAGGAAACACTACCAGTGATGTCATATTATACATCATGGAACCCCAGTCAGGATGGCGGCTACACCAGTCCCCCACTCATCTGCATATGTCTGTTCTTCAGATAAATAACCCCACCATGCCTCACCTCACCTCCCCCTCCCCCCTCCTCTCTGTTCATGTGGTATTCTTTTAGTTGATCCATCCTCATGGATGAATGTCCCTGGTCCCATCCTCCACAGAGTGACTGTACTCTATACAACAGTGTAGAAGAAAACAACAGTCCTTTGTCCTGGCCCATTGGACAAGCCAGAGAAGGTGTGAGAGAAAATTAACAGAACATCAATATATTGTCTCAGTTTAGCCGAAGCAAACTTGATGATAAGGAGAACAGAGAAGCAGGAATGGGCACTCAAGGCAGCGCTGGTACACTGGTTGGCACCTGCGTGCAGAGTGTTGAGGTCAGGAGTCAGCCAATCCCCGGTGGGTCTCACACCACAGAGGAGGAGTTGGGCATGCCCACGACGGTGGCACCGCTGGGGGTACCACTGATGACGTTGAAGATGTGCAGTGAGTCTGGAAGAACGCTCTTCATGCCATCCTCCACTGGATTGATCTGGAAGGGAGCAACGGAGGGTGTTCAAGATTATGCTAAAGGAACTGCTGATTATTTCAGACAACTTAGTAAGGATGAATCACACGTAATGAAGCCCATGCCAAATATGTTTTACCATCCAATCTGCTCATGTCAGCACAAAGGAAAAACAGAGGGAAAAGGGGGTTATCAAATATCACAATAGCATGAAATATTATAAATGTACTATGAAATCCCAATGCCTTACTAATAATAACTGTTAATTTCATAATAATACTCCAATTAAACTGTTTTTACCAGTATTGCAATAAAGAAAAACACAACAGATTCTTCTAAAATGTACAAATCATCGAAAATCGCTGATGTACAAACAATGATGGATCCCAATGTTTGTTACGCTAGCAGGTAGCTCATGCTTACTGGTTCGTGCATGATGGCGGACAGCTCTCTGGCCAGGTCTCTGTAGCTGGCCTTCATCTCGTCATGGTACTCCTGCTGGTCCTCTTTGATCAGCCGCTCGTTGATGACCAGGCCATGGCCACACGCCTCCACAAACTGCCTGCTCCGCAAAAGGCCAGTGTCATACATAATCAGCCACCCGAGCCACGGCCCGTTCACCTCCACTACCATCCAGAAGGCAGGGTCAGTACAGGTGCATCAAAGCTTGGGCCGAGAGACTGAGAAACAGCTTCTGTCTCAAGGCCATCAGACTGTTAAATAGTCACCACTAGCCGGCCCCTGCCCAGTACCCTGCCCTGAACTTTAGTCACGGTCACTAGATGGCTACCACCAGGTTACTCAACCCTGCAGCTTAGAGACTGCAGCCCTACATACATAGACATGGAACACTGGTGACTTTAATAATGGAACACTGGTGACTTTAATAATGGAACACTGGTGACTTTAATAATGGAACACTGGTGACTTTAATAATGGAACACTGGTGACTTTAATAATGGAACACTGGTGACTTTAATAATGGAACACTGGTGACTTTAATAATGGAACACTGGTGACTTTAATAATGGAACACTGGTCACTTTAATAATGGAACACTGGTGACTTTAATAATGGAACACTGGTGACTTTAATAATGGAACACTGGTCACTTTAATAATGGAACACTGGTCACTTTAATAATGGAACACTGGTGACTTTAATAATGGAACACTGGTGACTTTAATAATGGAACACTGGTCACTTTAATAATGGAACACTGGTGACTTTAATAATGGAACACTGGTCACTTTAATAATGTTTACATACTGTTTTACCCACTTCATATGTATATACTATATTTTAGTCATTGAACACTGGTCACTTTAATAATGTTTACATACTGTTTTACCCACTTATAATAATAATAATAATAATATGCCATTTAGCAGACGCTTTTATCCAAAGCGACTTACAGTCATGCGTGCATACATTATTATTATTTTTGTGTATGGGTGGTCCCGGGGATCGAACCCACTACCTTGGCGTTACAAGCGCCGTGCTCTACCAGCTGAGCTACAGAGGACCACTTCATATGTATTTTCTAGTCAAGGCCTATCCTATTTAACTATGTGTATAACTCACCTGAAGACCTCTTTAAGTTGTTTGACCTCGTTGTCAGGGTACTTATTGGTGCTGGCATCATCCAGGAAAGCTCGGGCATATGCAAGGGGACCAGCATTTACCTAAAGATGAAAGGAAAATGTTGAGGTTCGGAAGTT
Organism: Coregonus lavaretus; assembly: GCF_964263955.1. Taxonomy (NCBI): domain Eukaryota; kingdom Metazoa; phylum Chordata; class Actinopteri; order Salmoniformes; family Salmonidae; genus Coregonus; species Coregonus lavaretus. The sequence continues at coordinate 251,247 of NW_028158101.1, forward strand.
GAGGGATGTCTTTACCATATAGAACAAGTTGAGGGATGTCTTTACCATATAGAACAAGTTGAGGGATGTCTTTACCATATAGAACAAGTTGAGGGATGTCTTTACCATATAGAACAAGTTGAGGGATGTCTTTACCATATAGAACATCTATCGAATAAAATAGGTGAATGGGTAAAATGAGGAAGTGTGTGTGTGTCTGTGGTTTGTGAGGACAGAATATGTGCTTTATGAGGACAGAGGATGTGGTTTGTGAGGACAGAGGATGTGGTTTGTGAGGACAGAGGATGTGGTTTGTGAGGACAGAGGATGTGGTTTGTGAGGACAGAGGATGTGGTTTGTGAGGACAGAGGATGTGGTTTGTGAGGACAGAGGATGTGGTTTGTGAGGACAGAGGATGTGGTTTGTGAGGACAGAGGATGTGGTTTGTGAGGACAGAGGATGTGCTTTATGAGGACAGAGGATGTGGTTTGTGAGGACAGAGGATGTGGTTTGTGAGGACAGAGGATGTGGTTTGTGAGGACAGAGATGTGGTTTGTGAGGACAGAGGATGTGGTTTGTGAGGACAGAGGATGTGGTTTGTGAGGACAGAGGATGTGGTTTGTGAGGACAGAGGATGTGGTTTGTGAGGACAGAGGATTGTGGTTTGTGAGGACAGAGGATGTGGTTTGTGAGGACAGAGGATGTGGTTTGTGAGGACAGAGGATGCGGTTTGTGAGGACAGAGGATGTGGTTTGTGAGGACAGAGGATGTGGTTTGTGAGGACAGAGGCCTGCACCTGAACACTGATGCTTCCCTGTAGCTTGAGCTGCAGACGGATCATGTCAACCTCGCTGGTGGAAACCAGCTGTCTCAGCTCAGTCAACCTCTTGCTCATCTCGTCTATAGCCACCTCTATGGGGTTCAGGTCTGTGTGGTGCTGGTACATCACCGCAATACGCTTCTTCACATAGGGGAAACAGTGGGTTGCTATGAGAGATAGAGAGAGAGAGAGAGAGAGAGAGAGAGATAGAGAGAGAGGAGATTGAGAGAGAGAGAGAGAGAGAGAGAGAGAGGGGGATAGAGGGAGAGGAGAGAGAGAGAGAGAGAGAGAGCGAGAGAGAGAGAGAGAGAGAGAGAGAGAGAGAGAGAGAGAGATTGAGAGAGAGAGAGAGAGAGAGAGAGAGGAGAGATAGAGAGAGAGGAGATTGAGAGAGAGAGAGGAGAGAGAGAGAGAGAGAGAGAGAGAGATTGAGAGGGGGATAGAGGGAGAGGAGAGAGAGAGAGAGAGAGAGAGATTGAGAGAGAGAGAGATTGAGAGAGAGAGAGAGAGAGAGAGAGAGAGAGAGAGAGAGAGAGAGAGAGAGAGAGATAGATAGAGAGAGAGAGAGAGAGATAGAGGGAGAGAGAGAGAGAGAGAGAGAGAGAGAGAGAGAGAGAGATAGAGAATGGATACATAACGTGGTTTCTCTTACGTCACCCTATTTGGCCCACAACAACTCCTCACCCACACGTGCGTTTCTTAGGTGTTCAGACAGATGTGCGTTCCAAGCAGTTTTATAGTGTGAGACTCATTCACGCACTAAAGACCTTTGAGGTAAGGCATCCTTATCAGTTAATGAAGATAAAGGTTGTACTATGGGATATTTCACACTGTAAAACAATAAAACACAACCAATTAGGATGAAGAAGAAAGATTCTAAACAAAAGAGCAGACATACTCAGAACCTAATCAAATCTTTCCATAATTACACAGGACCCTTCCTAATATGACAGCTAGAAAGATACAGGTATGTCGGGCACTAGCAAAGGTATTCCCATGGGAATGAGGTGCTTGTCTGAGTAAATACTGTAGATACCATGACATGTTTAACATCAGTATTCCCATGTGAGTGGATCTGTGTTGACTGACGGGTATTAATACGGTTGTCTGCTCCATGGACTATACATATCTGTAGACACATCCCCCTTTTCCAGCTACTCGTAGGAAGTGTTATAAGCAGTGTGCACGGGTCATGCTAGTTTGAGTGATAAGGAACCTGTCTGATATTTGTGTCTCATTGTTTTCAGTGAGATGAGTCATCTAGAAGTGTGTCCCAATCTGTGTCTCTTAAGGGGAAATCATATCTTATTCCTTATATTCACAGATTTTGTCAGACCTTCTATACATCCATGAACATCAAATCAGAAGGAGAAGTCTAGCTAAGGGTCTCTACTATGAACACATTGACCCTGTTATTCACATGAAGTACTGTAGAACCTACTGGTGAGGATGGTCCTGCGTTTGTACTGCTCCTCCACGCCTCCCTGCTTCTTCCCCGACACGGTGAAGGGCATCTCGAAGACAAAGCGCCGGATGTTGTGGCTCTTCTCAAAGTCTGTCTTCCTGTCCACCAGCTCCTTCTCTTCCAGGAACGGGGTGACGTGGGTCACCTGGATGTAGGCGTACTTAGAGTCCAGATCTTTAGGGTTGATCTGGATGGGACGCATAACTTTGAATGACCAATCAGAACCATGGAAACCCCAAATAAATGGTAAAATACTAAGAGTAAAGTTGGACTTTTACCCTCCCAGAGTCCTGAATCATCTTGACATTCTCCGGGCCAAACTTGTCAGAGTAGAGCTTGAGTAGCCTCTGAGATATCTCTGACAGTGGGGTGAATTTGGGTTCTTTGTAGATGTACTCCTTACCATCTTCATCCTCAAAAAATCCCTAGGGGGAAGCCAACAATACACACTATGGTTACAGTACATACAGTGCTAGAGTATAGGAAAACAACATGAAAACCCAAATGTGAAGGTATTCATGTAACAATGACATCAAAGGGCAGTATGAAGAGCTAAAACAATGAGCACAACAACACGTCAGTGAGCAGCTAAGGCACTATGGCGTGTTGACAAACTTGTCTGTGCATGAAGGGAGACACAATTTCAAATCCTGAACCGAAGAGCAATAAATATTCCCAAAATACTTATTCCCCAAAAGCACAGAAACAATCAACAAAACTGGTCTAGGATCAGTTCTATGGGATAAATAAAAAGGATGAATGCAGGGGATTGAATTTCACTCTATCAATAATAAAAAAAATAAGTCCCTTAACACTGTAGATGAATGGGGTGGTGACCATCAGCAGACGGGTGACTGGATACATTTACCCAGTTAGAGATTGGAATCCTACCATTGAACCTTGACTAATATGGCCTCTTGTTGTCAGGGCAACACTGAGCCAGGCAGTAGTAGAGACTGCTGAGATGGATAAAATAAGCTAGGAGGAAGTAATGGAGCGAAGATAAGACACATAGCAGTAATCCCACCGACTGTACTAACCGGGCCACATTGCAAGCCTTAAGCTCTGATGCAGTGCATTTATCACGTTATTGACTATTCTCATTCATTTACCTCAGTCTCAGAGTCAGTAAACTGGTACTGCTACGGAGTGGTAGATGGAGCAACAGAAAACAAAAATCATAGTTATTCCAACACTACCCAGACTACAACTATAGCAGATAAGAGTTTCACACCATAACACCACATACAGAAATAACACTGGGTCAGTAGGAACATGGTTCTGGGAAGGTTATCCACTCCAACAAAGCAAACTGTCAAAAGCAACTACTGCGAAAACAAAAAGAGTTAACACACTGAAAGACGACGAAGAACCTAGGTGTAAGAAGACTTATGTGAAAATAACATCTAAAAATGGAAGCAAGAAAGCCAAATTCAGTGGATTACTCCATTGAATCAGCAACATGCATTGCTGTTGCAAAAAAATTAATAAAACAAGTCGGTGGAAGGTAGTGGTGAGTTAATGTAACTGCTAAGAGCTTTAAGCAGCACACTAGTGGCTGAAACATGTCATGGATTATAGCAGCTGCACACTGGTGGCTGAAACATGTCATGGATTATAGCAGCTGCACACTGGTGGCTGAAACATGTCATGGATTATAGCAGCTGCACACTGGTGGCTGAAACATGTCATGGATTATAGCAGCTGCACACTAGTGGCTGAAACATGTCATGGATTATAGCAGCTGCACACTGGTGGCTGAAACATGTCATGGATTATAGCAGCTGCACACCACACAGATTTAGGCTGCTCAGGAAAGCGAGCAGAGCCTACTGCAGAACTTACCGCTGCCTTTACAGAGGATAAAAAGCAGAAAATAAGTTTAGAATGGGTAATAAAACACCACGTGACGTGGTCAGGCTTTTATCAATTAAAACACTTCCAGCAGCTCCCATGCTCAAATCAAGATGTTCACTGTTTTGATATAGGGCACTTGGGAGACGTGTTCCAAATTAATTTTGCTATTTGTGCCTGGATTAATCTTAAAAAATACAGTGAAAATATAATTTGTACAATATCTAAATACCTGTATAATGTACTGGAAAGAGCAAAGCAATAGTATAGTGGGAAAGGGAAACAACTTGTTTGATCTCCATTGCATTGTTTTTGTGGTACGACAGCCTACCGTCAGATTTCAATCGTTAGCTCACCTGGCCAAAGAAAGCCACTCTGAAGTAGGTTCCCAGCAGCCTCTTGCCCGTGTGCATGACCTCGGTCACTTTGCTGTAGGCACGATGGAGTGTGTCATACAGCTGAGACAGTTTCTATGGAAATGAGAAACACACAAACACATTGTTAAGAATCTGTGTCTTTATCCATATAGACAGTGACATCAGAGGGAGTTGGGCTCCATGACATAGACAGTGACATCAGAGGGAGTTGAGCTCCATGACATAGACAGTGACATCAGAGGGAGTTGAGCTCCATGACATAGACAGTGACATCAGAGGGAGTTGAGCTCCATGACATAGACAGTGACATCAGAGGGAGTTGAGCTCCATGACATAGACAGTGACATCAGAGGGAGTTGAGCTCCATGACATAGACAGTGACATCAGAGGGAGTTGGGCTCCATGACATAGACAGTTACATCAGAGGGAGTTGGGCTCCATGACATAGACAGTGACATCAGAGGGAGTTAAGCTCCATGACATAGACAGTTACATCAGAGGGAGTTGGGCTCCATGACATAGACAGTGACATCAGAGGGAGTTAAGCCCCATGACATAGACAGTTACATCAGAGGGAGTTGGGCTCCATGACATAGACAGTTACATCAGAGGGAGTTGAGCTCCATGACATAGACAGTTACATCAGAGGGAGTTGAGCCCCATGACATAGACAGTGACATCAGAGGGAGTTGAGCCCCATGACATAGACAGTGACATCAGAGGGAGTTAAGCCCCATGACATAGACAGTGACATCAGAGGGAGTTGAGCCCCATGACATAGACAGTTACATCAGAGGGAGTTAAGCCCCATGACATAGACAGTGACATCAGAGGGAGTTAAGCCCCATGACATAGACAGTTACATCAGAGGGAGTTGGGCCCCATGACATAGACAGTTACATCAGAGGGAGTTGAGCCCCATGACATAGACAGTGACATCAGAGGGAGTTGAGCCCCATGACATAGACAGTGACATAAGAGGGAGTTGAGCCCCATGACATAGACAGTGACATCCGAGGGAGTTAAGCCCCATGACATAGACATTGACATCAGATGGAGTTAAGCCCCATGACATAGACAGTTACATCAGAGGGAGTTGAGCCCCATGACATAGACAGTGACATCAGAGGGAGTTGAGCCCCATGACATAGACATTGACATCAGAGGGAGTTGAGCCCCATGACATAGACAGTGACATCAGAGGGAGTTGAGCCCCATGACATAGACAGTGACATCAGAGGGAGTTAAGCCCCATGACATAGACAGTTACATCAGAGGGAGTTGAGCCCCATGACATAGACAGTGACATCAGAGGGAGTTAAGCCCCATGACATAGACAGTTACATCAGAGGGAGTTAAGCCCCATGACATAGACAGTTACATCAGAGGGAGTTAAGCCCCATGACATAGACAGTGACATCAGAGGGAGTTAGGCTCCATGACATAGACAGTGACATCAGAGGGAGTTAGGCTCCATGACATAGACAGTTACATCAGAGGGAGTTAAGCCCCATGCCATAGACAGTGACATCAGAGGGAGTTAGGCTCCATGACATAGACAGTTACATCAGAGGGAGTTAAGCCCCATGACATAGACAGTTACATCAGAGGGAGTTGAGCCCCATGACATAGACAGTGACATCAGAGGGAGTTGGGCTCCATGACATAGACAGTGACATCAGAGGGAGTTAAGCCCCATGACATAGACAGTGACATCAGAGGGAGTTAAGCCCCATGACATAGACAGTGACATCAGAGGGAGTTGAGCCCCATGACATAGACAGTGACATCAGAGGGAGTTGAGCCCCATGACATAGACAGTTACATCAGAGGGAGTTAAGCCCCATGACATAGACAGTGACATCAGAGGGAGTTGAGCCCCATGACATAGACAGTGACATCAGAGGGAGTTAAGCCCCATGACATAGACAGTGACATCAGAGGGAGTTGAGCCCCATGACATAGACAGTGACATCAGAGGGAGTTAAGCCCCATGACATAGACAGTTACATCAGAGGGAGTTAGGCTCCATGACATAGACAGTTACATTTACATTTTAGTCATTTAGCAGACACTCTTATCCAGAGCGACTTACAGTTAGTATCAGAGGGAGTTGAGCCCCATGACATAGACAGTGACATCAGAGGGAGTTAAGCCCCATGACATAGACATTGACATCAGAGGGAGTTGGGCCCCATGACATAGACAGTGACATCAGAGGGAGTTGAGCCCCATGACATAGACAGTGACATCAGAGGGAGTTGAGCCCCATGACATAGACAGTGACATCAGAGGGAGTTAAGCCCCATGACATAGACAGTTACATCAGAGGGAGTTAGGCTCCATGACATAGACAGTTACATTTACATTTACATTTTAGTCATTTAGCAGACGCTCTTATCCAGAGCGACTTACAGTTAGTATCAGAGGGAGTTGAGCCCCATGACATAGACAGTGACATCAGAGGGAGTTAAGCCCCATGACATAGACATTGACATCAGAGGGAGTTGGGCCCCATGACATAGACAGTGACATCAGAGGGAGTTGAGCCCCATGACATAGACAGTGACATCAGAGGGAGTTGAGCCCCATGACATAGACATTGACATCAGAGGGAGTTGGGCCCCATGACATAGACAGTGACATCAGAGGGAGTTGAGCCCCATGACATAGACAGTGACATCAGAGGGAGTTGAGCCCCATGACATAGACAGTGACATCAGAGGGAGTTGAGCCCCATGACATAGACAGTGACATCAGAGGGAGTTGAGCCCCATGACATAGACAGTGACATCAGAGGGAGTTGAGCCCCATGACATAGACAGTGACATCAGAGGGAGTTAAGCCCCATGACATAGACAGTGACATCAAAGGGAGTTGAGCCCCATGACATAGACAGTGACATCAGAGGGAGTTAAGCCCCATGACATAGACAGTGACATCAGAGGGAGTTAAGCCCCATGACATAGACAGTGACATCAGAGTGTGCAGGTCTGCTGCTGTACCTCAAAGTCCCTCCCCTGTTCGTAGATGGGGACGACGAGCTTGTAGATGTCTGAGATGAGCTCATAGCGCTCAGCCTTCCACAGGCCATCAGCACACTCCTCCAACAGCTCCATCAGGACATCCTGTATGGGAGGGGAGGGACAGATAAAACACTGCTGTCATACCGTGTCCGCACTAACATGATCTGACTATGGACGGCACACACGAGGGCTTCATTTCAAAGCTTTTAGGAAGGTTCGTGCAAAGAAAAAAGTACTACATGAGTTTTGAATACTAGAGAGCTATTGTCCTTGATGCAACACGACACATGAAGAGTTGTAGAACTCCACTGACATTGTGTATAATGAGGATATGGTGAACAGGATATGAAAATGGGATTTAAAAGCAAAGTTGTTCCACACGGCCTCTTTAAAGGCGTTTGAGCTGAGACGCTATGCTGTGCCATTTCTTTGTACTGAATTCAAGCATAGAATTAGACGCGGAATTGGTTGCATGTTTGTTCTGTGAGCGTTTTTTGTTTTACCACGTTGTTGGATAGTGTGGAGCAGAGCTGGTTCACTGATAACATCTCTACAAGGTAGATGCCTGGTTATCTCCTCAAGAGATTGCAAACTCCACAATTTAGCAGCAGGAGTGCTGGAGATAAAGCCAAGGAGATAAACTGAGCATAAAATAAGCTAGTATTGCTTTCCCATAGGATTTACAGTATTTTGCCTGTAAAAATCATTTGGGCAATGTTTATATGACTCCTTTACAAACAGGCCCATTTTTACCACATTCTTGCCTGCATACGCCTTGTATACGTCCCGTGCTAATAGTGGTGTGAAGATGTAGGTGGGGATCTGTTTTTAATAAATCCATTGAGAATGTAAGCCATCAAAAATAAATCCATAATTTACTTGTTTAGGCTGGTCCTAAGAAGCATTATAAGACTAATACAATTTAATTTCAAAAGAATAGAATACCATATTTCTAGTTTAATTAGGCGTATGTTAGGGGTCTGTGCAGCCATGGCAGCGCCACCCAAATGAAATCAATAGTTTGTTATCTTCTTCATTAAACAGACAAGACACATCTACCCGATCACAGTCAACACAAATATATTTTATAGTAAGAATATAATGAAATACAGTGGCGACCCATCATTCATACCATGTTATTTTGGCATTAATACGTGTCACATATCAGTTTGCAAACAACGTAAAAAAAAATAAAAAAATCATTGAGTTAATAAAGCTGCATACAAACATGGTCTCTTTTTTGCTTTCTTGAGTAAGGCAGCTCCAAAATGCAGGTGTTTCAGCCTAGCTCAGTGCTTTCTGTGGTTGTGGGGCAGCAGAGCGGAAAATACGGGGCGTAGGGCTTGGTAATGTTCCCTAGTTGCGCCGTGATTGGCTCAGTGTTCTGTCACTCATGGGGACACTACGTCACAGCCAAATCTAAGGGTAGAGCTTGAAGATTCAAGCCCCTTGGGTGCTTCCATAGAGTTACATTAGAAGTGCCCATCCAAGAAGGCTGAAAGTCATTGGCCACAGATGAAATGACGTCAAATCACGTTATATCTACAGTAGCTTTGATTGGACTGATCATGTCAACATCATACTTTCAAAATCTTAGCTAGCAGTCATGATCATGAATCAAGTCGACAATCTACTGGCAAATCCTTTTTAATCCTTGTCATATGAAGAGAAGAAATTATAGATAAAACCTATCGGTGCTCATCGGCCATTGGACATAAACATTACACAACAAGTTGGAAATCGCAAATTCAACTATGAGTGGTTTGGAAGGATTCAAAGGCTAACTGCAAGCATTACAAAGCAATCACTAGCCTGTTAGTCAGTGGAGTGGGGGTGTGGTCCCATGTCTTGGTTTAACTGTCTCTTTTCCAAGCTTAAAATGATACATTCAGCATTGGCCATGCTGTCAATCCAGAAGGATTTTTGCCACGCTCAAAACAACTGTTAACTCGGAACTGGGAAATCTGACTTCAGTGAGTTCAAGACAACTGGGAACTCGGGAAAAAACTAACTCCGACTGGGAAAATAGTTTTGAATGGTCATCCAACTCGGAATTGTACGTCGGGAACTCGGGACTCTTTCTAGAGCTACGACCTGAAGATCACTGACGTCATCATGATTCGACCTTGTATTTTTCAGAGTTCCCAGTTGTCTTGAAAGCACCATTAATCCAAAGAATGACAGACTTTGATGACAAAGTTTGCCCACTGTCACGCCCTGGCTCGGGGGACTCTCGTATGTTGAGCCAGGGTGTTAGTTTCTATGTTTTGTTGTGGGTTCTAGGTTATTGTATTTCTTTGTTTGAGTGACTCCCAATCAGAGGTAACGAGTGTCAGCTGTTGGCTCGTTGTCTCTGATTGGGAGCCATATTTAACTATCTGTCTTTCACGTTGTGTTTGTGGTTTCTTGTTCTCGTTGGGTTGTGTTCAACTGTAGACGTCACGTTTCGTTTGTTATTTTGATCGTGTGATCATTTATCTAATAAAAGATGTTCACCTTCAACGCTGCGCATTGGTCCTCATTAGACGATCGTGACAGAAGAAACCACCAAGATGGGACCAAGCAGCGTGTTCAGGAGCCATCGCCAGGGAGATCCCTCACAGATCTCCTTCGCCTCCTGGACTGGGTCAAGCCGAGGGAGGAAGACAAGGGCTTGACATTATGGCAGAAGGGCGAGAAGCTGGCGAGGGATATGGAGACGTGGTCCACGGGTAGGAGAGACGCCCCGAAAATTTTTAGGGGGGGGCTCACGACGGCGGACCAGCAGGAGGCCGCGATAGAGCGGTCCAGTGGGTTGCCGGAGAAGGCCGCCGGGTTACGGGGGCCACTGGTAGAAGAGGGGATGGAAGGTGTGGAGGCACGGCGAGAGGTACTGGCGTGTGTTGCCAGTCCGGTCCGGCCCGTTCCAGATCCCGGTGTAGAGCCAGTGGTGTGTGTCCCCAGTACGGTCCGGTCTATTCCTGCTCCCCGCACCGAACCTGCGGTGCGCGTCGCCAGCCCAGTCCGGCCCATTCCTGCTCCCCGCATCAAGTCTGTGGTGCGTCTCGTCAGCCCGGCTCTGCCCGTTCCTGCTCTCCGCACCAGGTCTGTGGTGCGCGTCGCCAGCCCGGTCCGGCCCATTCCTGCTCCCAGCACCAAGTCTGTGGTGCGTCTCGTCAGCCCGGCTCTGCCCGTTCCTGCTCCCCGCACCAGGTCGGGGGTGCGCGTCGCCAGCCCGGTCCGGCCCATTCCTGCTCCCCGCGTCAAGTCTGTGGTGCGTCTCGTCAGCCCGGCTCTGCCCGTTCCTGCTCTCCGCACCAGGTCTGTGGTGCGCGTCGCCAGCCCGGTCCGGCCCATTCCTGCTCCCAGCACCAAGTCTGTGGGGCGGTTCGTCAGCCCTGTCCGGCCCGCTCCTGCTCCCCACACCAAGCCAGTGGTGTGCGTCGTCAGTGCAGCACGGCCCGTGCCTGTTCCCCACACCAAGCCAGTGGTGTGCGTCGTCGGTCGGGCACGGCACGTGCCTGTTCCACTGGAGCCGGATCCGCCGCCTAGGCGGAGTGCCCACCCGGTCCCTCCCCTGTTGTGTTTCGTTGGCGCGGTCGGAGTCCGCGCCTTTAGGGGGGGGTACTGTCACGCCCTGGCTCGGGGGACTCTCGTATGTTGAGCCAGGGTGTTAGTTTCTATGTTTTGTTGTGGGTTCTAGGTTATTGTATTTCTTTGTTTGAGTGACTCCCAATCAGAGGTAACGAGTGTCAGCTGTTGGCTCGTTGTCTCTGATTGGGAGCCATATTTAACTATCTGTCTTTCACGTTGTGTTTGTGGTTTCTTGTTCTCGTTGGGTTGTGTTCAACTGTAGACGTCACGTTTCGTTTGTTATTTTGATCGTGTGATCATTTATCTAATAAAAGATGTTCACCTTCAACGCTGCGCATTGGTCCTCATTAGACGATCGTGACACCCACGAAGGACCGCCGTGCCACCTTCCTGTTCAAGTGAGCACAGCACAACAAGGTGAGTCCAAGAATGTATTGTATGCTTCTGCATAAATTATGTAATTAGGAGATATGTATACTGTAACTAAGAATATTAAGTAATACTAAGTGTTTGTTGTGTAGTAAGCTGTTAGTAGCCCATGTGCCTCACCTAATAATTTGCCAAGAGTGTGCAAAGCTGTCATCAAGGCAAAGGGTGGCTATTTGACGAATCTCAAATATATTTTGATTTGTTTAACACTTTTTTTGTTTACTACATGATTCCATATGTGTTATTTCATAGTTTTGATGTCTTCACCATTATTCTACAATGTAAAAAAATTGTAAAAATAAAGAAAAACCCTTGAATGTGTAGGTGTGTCCAAACCTTTGACTGGTAGTGTATATATATATATATATATATATATATATATATATATATATATATATATATATATATATATATATATATATATATATATATATATATATATATATATATATATTATTTTATTTTTTTCATTCCTGGAAGTACACGCCCCCTAATAATATTCAGGCACATAGCAGGTGTGTTTACAGTCTGGGTTGAGCTGCAGTGTTGGCAGCACAGAGAAAGGAATTAGGCATTTGTGCGACAGGAACATAAAAATAGTAATGTTCAAGCGAAGACGTTTAATTTATCATTAAGTTTGGATGCCAATAGAACAAACTCAACAACAACTGAACAAAGTTGGGTTGCATTACCTGGGTAGCTAGCGTTACCCGGCTAACGTTACTGCATTACCTGGGTAGCTAGCGTTACCCGGCTAACGTTACTGCATTACCTGGGTAGCTAGCGTTACCCGGCTAACATTACTGCATTACCTGGGTAGCTAGCGTTACCCGGCTAACGTTACTGCATTACCTGGGTAGCTAGCGTTACCCGGCTAACGTTACTGCATTACCTGGGTAGCTAGCGTTACCCGGCTAACGTTACTGCATTACCTGGGTAGCTAGCGTTACCCGGCTAACGTTACTGCATTACCTGGGTAGCTAGCGTTACCCGGCTAACGTTACTGCATTACCTGGGTAGCTAGCGTTACCCGGCTAACGTTACTGCATTACCTGTGTAGCTAGCGTTACCCGGCTAACGTTACTTCATTTTATTATTATTATTATGAACAATAAAACAAATACAAAAACAGAACTATACAAACAAGAGTACATAAACCTCACAGACGGGTGTATTACATATTGAGATATATTTTCAATTTGTCAAAAGGTTTTATGGTACGTATTGCTTTTTTGTTTTTACACTTATTGATAATTTTTAAATAATATTTTATGGATAAAGAATCTTCCATGAAAATTAAACAAATTAACAATGAAAGTTAAATCAGGGTCCATATCATTTGGATCAAAATAAAACATAATATCAGAGTCTTTCAAATTAACATTAATAGTAGTTTATTTTAAAATAAAATATTATTACTCACTCCAAAATCTTCTGCCATAAGAACAGTCCCAAAATAAATGGTCAAGAGTCTCTGGGTCACAACCACAAAATACAGTCGTGGTCAAACGATTTGAGAATGACACAAATACTAATTTTCACAAAGTCTGCTGCCTCAGTTTTGATGATGGCAATTTGCATATACTCCAGAATGTCATGAAGAGTGATCAGATGAATTGCAATTAATTGCAAAGTCCCTCTTTGCCATGAAAATGAACTTAATCCCAAATAAACATTTCCACTGCATTTCAGCCATCAGTTTCCTGGCCATGGACCCAAAATGTCGATGTTTTGTTCCCCGAGCCACTTAATAATCACTTTTGCCTTATGGCAAGGTGCTCCATCATGCTGTAAAAGGCATTGGTCGTCACCAAACTGTTCTTGGATGGTTGGGAGAAGTTGCTCTCGGAGGATGTGTTGGTACCATTCTTTATTCATGGCTGTGTTCTTAAGCAAAATTGTGAGTGAGCCCACTCCCTTGGCTGAGAAGCAACCCCACACATGAATGGTCTCAGGATGCTTTACTGTTGGCATGACACAGGACTAATGGTAGCGCTCACCTTGTCTTCTCTGGACAAGGTGTTTTTTACGGATGCCCCAAACAATCGGAAAGGGGATTCATCAGAGAAAATGACTTTACCCCAGTCCTCAGCAGTCCTATCCCTGTACCTTTTGCAGAATATCAGTCTGTCCCGCAGCTGAATCAACTTTAGGAGACGGTCCTGGCGCTTGCTGGACTTTCTTGGGCGCCCTGGCGCCTTCTTCACAACAATTGAACCTCTCTCCTTGAAGTTCTTGATGATCCGATAAATGGTTGATTTAGGTGCAATCTTACTAGCAGCAATATCCTTGCCTGTGAAGCCCTTTTTGTGCAAAGCAATGATGACGGCACATGTTTCCTTGCAGGTAACCATGGTTAACAGAGGAAGAACAATGATTTCAGGCACCACCCTCCTTTTAAAGCTTCTAGTCTGTTATTCTAACTCAATCAGCATGACAGAGTGATCTCCAGCCTTGTACTCGTCAACACTCTCACCTGTGTTAACGAGAGAATCACTGACATGATGGCAGCTGGTCCTTTTGTGGCAGGGCTGAAATGCAGTGGAAATGTTTATTTGGGATTAAGTTCATTTTCATGGCAAAGAGGGACTTTGCAATTAATTGCAATTCATCTGATCACTCTTCATGACATTCTGGAGTATATGCAAATTGCCATCATCAAAACTGAGGCAGCAGACTTTTGAGAACATTTATATTTGTGTCATTCTCAAAACTTTTGACCACGACTGTACATGTTATTGCATTTATAGTTTTAAAATGTAAATTCCTTCTAGCTGTATTGAGGCTACAAAATCCCCATCAGTTGCACTTGGCGTACTGTTATATTCTCCTAAAAAAAGAATAGCACTTTTAGCTTTAACAACTACTTGAAACTCCTCAGGAGTGAATGTAACATTGTGTGTTTTCATGAATTCTGGATAATCATATAGTTAACCATCATTATTCAATAATTGTTTAACCCAGATAATGCTGTTGTCAAACCAGTTCTGGAAAAACAAAGACTTGTTTTTGTATTTGATGTCTTTCTTATTCCAGATTGTATATCTATGTGGGGGAAAAATTCTGTTTGTATATGAGGTTCCAAGTTAGAAGTACTTGTTTATGAAAGTTAGCAAGCTTAATAGGGATCTTACCCACATCAAAGTTGCATTTGAGTGAGAATTCTAGACCACCAATCTGCTGGAATATTAAATTACGGGTTTATATTCCAAATGCAATCCTTATTTCTTAGTTTTGTATCCATTTGATCTTAAAGATTATATTAGAGGTTTTAAAATCCAGAGCATTCAACCAACCCTCCCTCACTTTGGGTGCTACATATTACTGCTTTTCTTAAATAATGAGATTTATTCCTTCATATGAAGTTCAATAATTTAGTATCAACCATTTTAGTTACTGATAGAGGAACATCCAAGGAAAGGGAGGTATAAACTAATCTGAACAGACCTTCAGATTTTGACAAAAGTACACGTCCAGTACACGTCTTTTCAACGCAAATAATTCACATTTCCTAATATTCAGAGATAAACCAGATACATGTGAGAAGGCATTAACACACTCAATAGCTTTGCTGACTTCATTATGATCTTTCAAAAACAATGGTGGTGTCGTCAGCCAATTGTGAACATTTGATATCTTTATCTTGTATCTGAATACCCCTAAAACTATCCTTATTGATATGAACTGCCATTACTTGTGTGAACAATACAAATAAGAAAGGAGAAATTGGGCATCCTTGTATAATTCCGCGTCTAATATCGAATCTCTGTGAAGTTCCATGGAATAATTTAACAGAGCTGTTCCTATTATAGTAAAGTGGATATATTGTTCAACTGTATCAAAATCCTTGTAAAAGTCTACAAATAAAATAAAGCTATCTTCCATAATGTGTTCATTGTAGTCTATCAAGTCCAATACTAGTCGAATATTATTACATATATGTCAGCCCATCATAAAACCAGGCTGGGTATCATTAATGATTTGGTCAAGACCTTTTTTAAGTATTTCTGCAAAGATGGATGCAAGTAGCTTTCCATCATTGTTCGTTAATGTGATTGGTCTCCAATTTTCTAACATCATAGGATCTTTGTTTGGTTTGGGGATTACAGAAATTAGGCCTTGTGTCATAGAAACAGGCAGGACCCCTAAATCAATGGCCTCCTTAAAAACATAAAATATTGATAGAATTCACTAATAAGGCCATCATTCCCTGGAGATTTGTTCTCTTTTAAC
Organism: Coregonus lavaretus; assembly: GCF_964263955.1. Lineage (NCBI taxonomy): Eukaryota > Metazoa > Chordata > Actinopteri > Salmoniformes > Salmonidae > Coregonus > Coregonus lavaretus. The sequence continues at coordinate 267,003 of NW_028158101.1, forward strand.
CTGATGATAATTTTTGTTATTTCATTGATATAAATAAAGTCATCACAAGACTTTTGGAAGTCTTCATCTATGAATTTTGCACAGTCTTTGACAGAGTCTAGAAAGGCAGACATGTCACTAGCAGGACAGGCATTACTGGTGTAAAGATTAACATAGAATTCTGAAACAAATTTTGAAATATCTTTGGGATTTTCATTTTCTTTGCCATCTATCTTAAGCTTATGAATAGAGGTCAATTCAGATTTTTTTTATTTATCTCTAAATGTTTTTTTTTCACCTTCCTCCAACCATCTCCTTCTTGATCTTACAAATTCCCATTTTGCTCTCTCTTCATACAGTCATTCCAGTTCTAGTTGTAAAGAAAATAACGGACCATTTCCTCCTTCATCAAGGTCCTCCATAGAGATTAGAGAAAGTATTTCCTTAACAAGTTTCTCTTCCCTCAATCTTTTAAGTTCAGCAATTTCTTTAACCTCTCTTCATGGCTGTTTGTCTTATTTCATACTTCATTCATTCCCAATATTTCCCATAAGACTTAAATAGCTGGGCTTTCCTCCAATTTTCTTGTATAATATCTTTGGCATCCATCTTGAAATGATCATCTTCCAACAATCTACTATTGAGTTTCCAATAACTCAGATTCGGTTTATTAACTTCAGAGCCATTCATATTTAAAGATAATAATATAACTTTATGATCAGTAAGAATTGATGGGTCAATGGATAGCTTGACTGTGTTATCTAATGAATTAGAAATCAACCAGAAGTCAATTCTTGACTGTCTGGACATGCCCTTGTTACACCAAGTGAAGTCATTTAGATCTCCAAATATCGAATAATCCAAGACCAAGACATAGATGATTAAACTCAGGATTAACAATGCTGGATCTGTTAGGAGGGGGATATCTGTCAAACACACAAAATTAAAATCTCCACCTAAGATAATTTTGTTATCCTGAAATACACCTTTAACTCTATTAATCAGGTCTTCAAATTCTTGAAATAATATCCTGTGGGTTTTGTTTGTTGTTGGATGCATAGATATTCCCTAATAAAAAACATTCGCTGTTCAAATTCACTGTTAAAATTAACCAACGTCCAGAGTGGTGAGTCTTACAACTGATGACCTTCCCTTTAAATGTGCCACTTAAAACTGCTACACTTGCAGAGTGGTTGCTGCCATATGATAACCAGATATCCTAGTTGTTGCCATATGATAATCAGATATCCTAGTTGTTGCCATATGATAATCAGATATCCTGGTTGGTGCCATACGATAACCAGATATCCTGGTTGCTGCCATATGATAACCAGATATCCTGGTTGCTGCCATATGATAACCAGATATCCTAGTTGTTGCCATATGATAACCAGATATCCTGGTTGCTGCCATATGATAACTAGATATCCTGGTTGCTGCCATATGATAACCAGATATCCTGGTTGTTGCCATATGATAACCAGATATCGTTACCCTATAGATTTTGCCAAAAAGCTAGGTCGGAAGAACAAGCATGAGTCTATTGTAGAAAGTAAAAGTCTGCATAATACAGGAAAATAGCCTTACGTTTGAGTAAATTACAAATACCCCTGACATTAATTGAACAAAGAGATAAAGACAAACTTCAACCAACAACTTTGTTATGCTAATATAGCTTTTCCTAAGGATATGTAACTCAAAAGGATTTCCATCCCATTGTTAACCCCTCCAACAGAAAAAAACAAAGAAATACTGTCCATAAAGTTACCAAATTATTCTTATTCCCACAAGGGGGACACATTGTGTAGACCTTATTCACCCATAGTTAGTGTTTAGTTTACCAGTTCTCAGTTCAGCCTTTTCTCATTCAAGTATTTGTGTAAATTCTTTTCACCTGGCAATTATGCAGTGTTTAGGCCTACCAGTTCTGTCCGAGTTAGACTCTGGCTCTCTCTCAAATGTTCTGATTTGGCTGCATTTCTTTCCCATCGATGATCACTCTTGCACCGCCAAAAAAATTATGTTTTCCCTGCCTTTCGAGCTGCAGCCACCATCGGCCACAGTTTCTCCCGTGTCACTTTGTCCGCAGAGGTCAGATCCTCCGTGAACCTCAATCTTTGCTTGATGAGGAACTCACAGTTCTTTGCTCGCCTCCAGAGAAGATCCTGTGGTAGATCTGTAGGTGAACCGGATGATGGTTGTCCTCTGTCTCTTGTCTTGATCCTTGAGTCTTCCCAAACGATGAACGATGTCCACATTTTCCTGAGGTTTGGCTTTTGATTCGGGAATGACAGCTCCACAGCTCCCGCCTGCTCTGGAATTCCATGGAGCCTCAGGTTCCACCTGCGCCGGTATCTCTCCGCCTCATTCACCTTTTGCTCGAGTTCAGCCACCTTCTTTTCATTTACCTGGCAGATAACTTCCACCTTCTTCATGTCACTTTTGAGGGTTTTCACTTCTCCAGAGATAAAGTCAACAGATTTTTTTATGGCCTCAGTTTTCATGGTATTCCTCCTAACCATGTACTCCAAGCAATCTGCACTTTCATCTATTTTTGCTGTCAAAAGCATCACAGTATTGTTTTGCATCTCAAGAAGTGACATACCCTCTTGCCCTCTCATCTTTTTCCCCGGGGGCTTGACTGGAGTGTCAGGGTCGTAAGGTAACAGCCTGAGCTGGGGACTGGATGGGCGCAGGTTGTCAGCATTGTTGTCCGTGCCACACCAAATTTTCATCACCCACAGCAGTATTCCCCCCACAGTTACATTCTGAAGAGGAGTACCCAAGACCATACCATCTATTTGCTGTTAATTGTCCATCTGATCATTTCTCCATTTCTGTTTTTTTGGGTTCTGGTCGTGGAAGTTTCCATGTAGACAAGCTAGTTTTTGAGCTAGCTAGCTGATCTGGCTATCTAGTGTTGTCGCTAACTTAATAGTTTTATAGGTGAATAACTTGCAGAAAGTAATCAATTACTTTGGTAAACAAACTAAACCATATTCATATGGGGTTTTATGACCTTAGAAATGACCGAATGGTCATATTTGGGTGAGGAAATCCAATAATTCCTTCAGCTACTAAACAAATGCATCTGTACTGACCGCCATCTTGCGCGTTTAATAGTTTTAGAGCGTATGCCGCCTTATGGCTACGTTTCATACTAAGCGGTAGCCAGAACTTTACCGAAATTATTACTAGGTCATTAGGCGGAAACATAAAGTTTTGGCTTTGATACCGGCAATACCTTTCAGACATAAAGAAAAGGCAGAAAAACGTTGGCGTTATGATAAAGTTGGCGGAAAAAACGTCTTAGTGTGAAAGGGATACAAGAGTTGTGAATGCCCGCCCAAAAAGGACATTGAAACAAGCACCAGAACTCATTAGTTGACCTAGCAGCAGAGAGCAGCTGGCTGTTAGTCTCTCACCTCATTGAAGTGGACATCCTGCATGCCCACATCCTCCATCATGGATACTTCCTCATCAATGTTGGGGGTGACCACCCGGAAGGCTGAGCAACCCTGCTTGAACATGCCTACGGACCGTTAAGCAGATGGGAACACCATCAGTAAACCAAACAGACAGACGTTTTCTTATTTCTGCGGCCTGTTAAGACAGGTTCTACATTAAGGGGAAAATATGATTTCACTCGGAACATTCTGTCGTGTACAAACAGGCGAAAGGTCAAAGTTAGAGACTTGCTCTCTCATATAGTTTGCAATGAGTGGACCTGCTTTCACAGAACCGATTATCCCTCTGGTGTTAAGAAGTAAACAACACTGAAACACAGATCACACTACGTTACATAACCAAATCACAGATCTGGGGCTGCCTGTATCAAGCGTCACAGAGTACTGATTCAGTTTTGCCTTTTAGATCACACTGAATAAGATATCGAGTGGACAAGGAGGACCTGATCCTAGATCAGGACAAGGAGGACCTGATCCTAGATCAGGACAAGGAGGACCTGATCCTAGATCAGCACTCCTACTCTGAGAGGCTTTGATACCAGACGACCCCTGACCTTATCAGAATGTAGCAAGAATGACAGATTACATAGAAATATGTACACTATGCACAGTACAATATTGGACTACTAACTAATAACTACCAATCATTTCATTAAAATCACATTGCGCTGACCCATTCATTAACCCCTTGTGAAGTTCTCCTGTCTTAAAAAAAAAAGAGAAAATGGCACAATCAAGTGGCAATGATGAGCAACATACTGCTGACTGAAAACGTACCTTTTCTCCGGAGATACTCGGCCACCAGTGCCGCCACGTGCACATAACACATGGCTGCCTGTGAACAACAGAGAACATCACAGATACATCAGTATGTTTTACTAGCCAGCCACATGACTTGAATTCATCATATTACATATTCATATCGCATATAGAGATTCTACCATAATCCACACCTCAAAATAACACCCATCCCTCTGGCATAGGCCCATCCTCTTAAACGTATACACTGTGACCCCTAGCCTCACCCCTAGCCTGGAAACGACCTTGAACAGGTCTCCTTTCTTCAAACACTGACCCCTAGCCTGAACCCTAGCCTGGTACCAACCACGGACAGGTCTCCATTCTTGACATTCTGACCCCTAGCCTGACCCCTAGCCATGTACCGATCTCGGACAGGCCTCCATTCTTCACACTCGGACTCCTAGCCTGGAACGGACCTCGGACAGGTCTCAATTCTTCACACTCTGACCCCTACCCTGGTACCGACCTCTGACAGGTCTCAATTCTTCACACTGACCCCTAGCCTGGTACCGACCTCTGACAGGTCTCAATTCTTCACACTCTGACCCCTAGCCTGGTACAGACCTCGGACAGGTCTCCATTCTTCACATGGATGCGGGCCATGCTGTCCAGCCAAGTCTTGCGGAGCTCGGGCGTGCTGGCGTAGGACTTTGCCAGGCTGTACTGCAGGTCCACCAGCATCTCCGGGTCCCTCTCATGCTCCTTCATCTGAGCCGTGGCCATCAGGACCGTCCGGATCCGCTTGGTCAGGTCCTTCACATCTGACGGGAAGGCTGTGTTCTGTACAGGACAATAAAGCAGGAAGAGTAAACACCAGATTATTCATGTGGTCCAATGAGAATAGAGCATCCCATCGGGTTCTGACCTTGATGGTCTTGTCACTGTTGGCACAGTTGTTGATGATGGACAGGGACTGCTGGAAGCGGGTTCCTCCGATACCGATGACGTCAGCGATCAGCTGACTGACGGCGATCACCACCTGAGCGAGAGGGCAGAAGTTGCACACGTCAATAACAAACTACTCCCATAACCATCAAACAAACCACTCTTTAGGAGAGTTCCATAGAGATGTTCTGCGCCTCTCTCTCTCTCTCTCTCTCTCTCTCTCTCTCTCTCTCTCTCTCTCTCTCTCTCTCTCTCTCTCTCTCTCTCTCTCTCTCTCTCTCTCTCTCTCTCTCTCTCTCTCTCTCTCTCTCTCTCTCTCTCTCTCTCTCTCTCTCTCTCTCTCTCTCTCTCTCTCTCTCTCTCTCTCACCTGTAGGTGAGTGCGAACGAAGGACTTGCGTCCTGTGTAGTCAAAGTTACTCTTCATGAGGAAGTAGAGGAGGTGAGCGGCGTCGCTGCGGATGGAGCTCAGCTTGGAGTTGCAGCACTTCAGGATCTCGTAACAGAACGAAGCACACATGTCAGCACGGCCCTCGAAGAAGGTACAGGGGAACTGGAAACAGACACACAGTGATGATCAAATCCTCGGCACATTTAAGAGACAGAGAGAAAAACTCTTCACTACTGTGAACTGTTAAGAACCAATGGCCTCCTCACCTTGTAGATGAAGGTGCGCAGCGAGGTGAAGACCTGCTTGAGGGCCGTCTCTGATTGGTTAATCTGTAGGAAGCAGAGGTGCACCTCAAACACCTTCTTCATGAGCGGGTTGTGGCCATGGTCAGAACAGAGCTGGGTCTGAGGACATACAAGTACAGACAGTTAGCAACTTCAAAAGCCAGGGATTGACACTAACAGGCAACATCAAGTAAGAAGTAGAAAAAGGGTGGAATATCAAATAAAATCACCAACAACATAGATCAAATGCATGTAGACAAGCAGGAGGGTTCTTGTCAGTGATCGGTAAGACACAGCTGAAGAGGGAGTTTCAAGTTTCTTAGATAACATAAATCACTTAACAAGTAAGGAAGGTGACGTTTTTACACGTTCATGACCACTTTATTATTAATGAACAGAAACAGCAGTTAGGAGTGTACCTTGAATCCCGTGATGAAGATGCTGAGAGTGTCCAGCACGGTGAGACAGACCTCCGTGGCGATGTTCGCCTCCAGGACCGATTGGTTCAGCACGTCAGCGTCGGTGTGGCTATAGGCTGCAGAGGACACATACCACACTGCTGGAGCACTTCCAAAGCACCCTATTCCCTATATAGTGCACTACTTTTGACCAGGGCACATTGGACCCATAGGGGCTCTGGTCAAAAGTAGTGCACTATATAGGGAATAGGGTGCCATTTGGGACTCACACTCTGAGTCAGGGCTGCCTTAGATGCCCTCTTGTGAGTAATCATTGCAATACAGTCTGAGAGAATAGCTATTATTAGTAGCAAGGCAAAAACCATTGCTTAACAGGGAGGAAATAATATTCAGTTGAGTTGAAAACAAACGCATTCAACTTGTGATTTTTCAGCGGTTTGAATACAATGAAATGAGTTACGAAGGGAACAGAAATGAACAGGATAGAGGGAACAGAGGGTTTAAAGGGGCTCATTCTCAGCTATAATGGCATGCTCTTAATTCAACCAAATGAACAGAGCTAATAATAAATAGTCTGTAAGCTGCCTGTCGTTGACCTGATACATTCTTACCATGTTTTACAGATATTCCAAGTACACTTGAAATCTTTCTTACACTGAAAACACAAAGAAATTCACTTCATTAAAGGGAATCAAGTAAGAGACTTACTATAGAGCTGAATGTCTTTTGCTTTTGGTGAAGTCAATATATATATATATACATTTTTTTAATGTTTTAATAAAAATATATATATATGTATTTAGTTGGGTTTTTTAAATCGTTGCAACTCCCATTCGGACTCGGGCGAGGTGAAGGTCGAAACACGACCCCGCCAAGCCGCACTGCTTGTTGACACACTGCCTGCTTAACCCGGAAGCCAGCTGCACCAATGTGTCGGAGGAAACGGCGTACAGCTGGCGACCGAAGTCAGCGTGCATGCGCCCGACTGCCACAAGGAGTCGCTAGAGCGCGATGGGACAAGGACATCCCAGCCAGCCAAACCCTCCCCTAACCCGGACGACGCTGGGCCAATTGTGCGCCGCCTCATGGGTCTCCAGGTCGCGGCCGGCTGCGACACAGCCCGGGATTGAACCCGGATCTGTAGTGACGCCTCTAGCCATAGATAGCTGCGACACTCGGGAGGCCCTGGTGAAGTCAATACAGCGTTACACAGTGATCTTGGTCCTGATGAAAACCATCCCTTCAACACATATCCAGTGATGACTGACCCAAGGGGTCATATACTCTCTAGGATAAAACCATTCACTTTTGTTCACTCAAAACCACCACATCCATGGAGAAATGGCTCTAGAACGGCTGACTTTGGACTTGGGTTTGGCACACATGATGATGATGATGATGATGATGATGATGATGATGAGGTGACTGACTATAGAGTGCGGGGCCTCTGGTTAAGAGGCGGGTGTTTGGGGGCACTTACTGTGGTTAAAAGTGTATGAGTTATCCAGGCTGCTGAGTTGCTGTAAGCGGGCATGCATCATTCCCGCCCTGTTACGGGACACAGGCAGAGTCTGAGACTTCCGCTCATGTGCTGCTATGGGTCCCACCCCTTCCTGGCTCCTGATGAGGAAACAGGACACTGTTAGACGAGTGACCCACTACCAGCAGGGTCAGGGTTAGTCAAGCAGGTTAGAGTGGATATTACACATACCAGGGCCAGGGTTAGTCAAGCAGGTTAGAGTGGATATTACACATACCTAACTATTACATTGATCACAAAATAGAAGGAAATACTGTATAGCCTGGTAGCCAGATCGGTTCCTGTTTAAGGTTGTCTAAATCATAAACTGGCTCCCAGGCTAGAAATAGGGCCAAAGAGAAAATCAAACCCCTAGGAATGAAACAAATGTCTGCTTTAGGTATGTTAGGAGCACTTTGGAGCTCATTTGACCCACGACTATTCTTTCTACACTGAGTGTACAAAACATTAGGAACACCTTCCTAATATTTAGTTGCACCCCCCCTTTGCCTGCAGAACAGCCTCAATTCATCGGGGCATGGACTCTACAAGGTTTCTAAAGAGTTCCACAGGGATGCTGGCCCATGTTGACTCCAATGCTTCCCACAGTTGTGTCAAGTTGGCTGGATGTCCTTTGGGTGGTGGACCATTCTTGATAGACAAGGGAAACTGTTGAGCATGAAAAACCCAGCAGCGTTGTAGTTCTTGACACACTCAAACCGGTGCGCCTGGCACCTGCTACCATACCCCGTTCAAAGGAACTTAAATATTTTGTCTTGCCCATTCACCCTCTGAATGGCGCACATGCACAATCCATGTCTCAAATGTCAAGGCATAAAAATCCTTCTTTAACCTGTCTCCTCCCCTTCATCTACACTGACTGAAGTGGATTTAACAGGTGACATCAATAAGGGATAATAGCTTTCACCTGGATTCACCTGGTCAGTCTATGTCATGGAAAGAGCAGGTGTTCATAATGTTTTGTACATTCATGCGATCTTGATTCAGTGTTGATAAGTCAAGTTGTGAGGCGATCCAGAGAAGCTTGATTTACATTCATTACACCAGACATCGCTAGAGCAGAATTACAGCAGATAGTAGCAGCAGAAGCCAACGCATGCTCAATGAGAGAGACAATAGCCTGTGAAGCTTATGGCAGGGTATAGCTGTGTGATGCAATTACATGGCCAATCAAAGTGGTGTAGCGTTATAAGACAGCCAATCAGAAAAGAGAGAAGAAAACATGCTTTTAGTATAGGAGAGTTAATTCCACCTGTAGTCTTACCCAAGCAGAAGGGGGCAGGAGCCATGTTTTATTTTTTCTTACTATATTAAACTTGCCAGCATTAAAGTGAATAGATAAACAGACAGTGGTGGTGGTCAGAGAGATCGGAGAGCCGTCAGGACAGAGAAAATGTGTGCCAGAGTCCAGTCCAAAGGCAAATATGAGCGTACTTGGTGGTGTGTGGTTAATAGTGTGTGGTTATAGTGTGTGTTCTGTAGTGTTCGAGGGTCTTTACTTTACACACAACTCAACAGACCAAGCCCCACACATTAGCACTGTCCTGGGCAATATCAGTAGCGATATCAGTCAATGGTTGTGTCATTCAAACGATCTCAGGTGTTACTAGAAAATATTCATAGCGTCTTCAAATAGTAGATATGGACTAGCTTGTGGTGTACTAGCACCTTAAAATGTCTGGGACAATATTCACACTGACATTAAAACAGCAACATTTTCAACACAATACTATCAACAAAATTGTAATAAATTAAGAATCTAGTCTCATCTACAGGTTTTACATAAAAGCTTCAATTGAACCATTCGGACAACAACATTACCTTGCGATGCATCTCTTTCCTATATATCTGAATTGATGGAGACACACTCTGGAGACAAAAGCATTAGACTCATTGTTACTCATTGTGGGTAATAGAGGATACTAAAACATACTCAATCTATACGGTAAACGGTATAAAGTAGCACCGGGACAATAACACCAAAGGTCAAGCTGACAGTCCAATGCTTACTCTACTAGTGTGAAGAAGTCCATGAGCTCAGTAGATGAGGCCTTGTTCCAGTATGTAAACAGAGCATCTGAAAGAAGGAGAGGTGGGGGGTTTTAAGTGCATCCCAAATGGTACCCTATTTCCTATAGTGTCCTATGGACCTTTGTCAAAAGTAGTGCACTAAATAGGGGATAGGGGTGTCATTTGGGACGCAAGTCCTGGGGAAACCACTGGCTGTAGAAAACACAGTTCACTAAGGATACCCTATTTTCCCCCACCAAAAAAAAAAACCAACAACATCAAATGAAGTACTTGACTACAAAGAGGTAAAGTCTTACCCTCAGACATGCTCTTGAGGATGTGCAGGAAGCACATGAGCAGGCTCTTGATCTCAGCCTGGTCCAGCTTGTCACAACGCAGCAGGCTGCCACCCAGGGCTGACGCTGGCTGGTTCTGAGGGGACAGTCACACTGGTCAGAGATCAGCTGGAATACGCTACAACACGCTAGCTTGTCTTCTACTCACACCCTGTTGCACTGCTCTGTTCACAGAGTACTGCTATTGGGAGATGTGTGCTAGTTGTTCTATTTTCCACGTTGTTGTCTACTTCTTGATCTTAATTTATGGTAATCTGTACATGTTTAATAAGGCAAAAAAAGGGTAGGAAAAATAAGGTATCGAAGAATATTAGATGCTGATTTACGTACATTCGTCAGCAAAGAGAAAAACGTTAGTCTATCATTGAACTGATTATGTAATACTAAAGTACCCTTCAGTACATCTACTTCCTATACATTTACATTAATATGATGCATTCATAAGCATGTAAGCCTACTGTAATGGCTAGCAGCAAGCCCAGGGCACTCACGGTGCAGTATGGCTACACTAATGGAGTGAGTCACTAATGGAGTGAGTCACTAATGGAGTGAGTCACTAATGGAGTCAGTCACTCATGGAGTCAGTCACTCATGGAGTCAGTCACTCATGGAGTCAGTCACTCAGGCCCTGCTGGACTCTAGATGCGGGGGAGACTGACGGATCAGTTGTACGTGCAGGGCCTAATCACTAGAACTCTCCAAGCCGGGGCAGAGAGCAGGAAGCAGGAACCGACAAAACAGTGGAGTAGAAGTTCTACCATAGCGTGGGGAAATACAGTGTCTTCCTTTACCAGCAGTGAGTTAGTCTAGACCAGCGCTAACTGAGGATGACCTCATGGAAAGACTGAAGCTATTTCTTGTCTTGGAGGAGTGTTGACAGAGAAAGTTAGCGGCTAAACCTAGCTGCCATATACACTGAGTATACCAAACATTAGGAACACCTTCCTAATATTGAGTTGCTCACTTGTTTCAGCCAAGGAGCAACAAAGTTTCATCCCGTTGTAAAGAACCCGTATATACGGTAACTGTGCCGTTCTGAGAACAATCCTCTAAAACTCTTACAGCTAAAATAGTCACACAGCAAACATGAGGGAGATCAGAAATAAAGAGACTCGAGCCCGGGTAAATGCTTCAGTATCACTCCGACAGAAAACCTCATGAAGACATGCAGTAGCTGTGCTTCATGGCACCGGAGATGAAACTGTGTAACATCCTCCTGGCAAAGAAAGGAACACTGCAAAGACTAAAACACACTCTTACACACACTCCCAGACAGGACACTCTTGGGAGGAAGGGGAGGAGGTAAAGGTGAGGGAGGTTTATTCTGTACTTGGAGTGGAGTGGTGGTGTGATGCGGGACATGATTCTCTGAGACACTGGGGACAGTGAGCAGGGAAAAGTCCACGGTGGCGCGTTTGGAGCGAATGGAGTCCTCGGGCTCGGAAAATAAGCGCAGCACATTGGCAGAGTGTCTCCGCCTGTAATTATCCTTCTGTCAACAGCAGGAGTGGGAGGGTGGATGGAGGAGTCAATAGTACAAGTTAACAGGCAGTAACCTCATAACTGTCACTGGTGTAACAGGTGTCTGTCTGAGAAATACTGAAAATGATGCATGGAACATCCTCAACTAAATCTGTGGCCTAAATCTGACCCACTAAATAGCTGCTGAATCTCGTATTGACCCCACACAGATTTATTTCAAGCCTAAACAGACTAACACACTAATAACAGCACTGCAGTGGTCATATGCTAGACCCTCAATAACTGATGACCAGTCTATCTGTCAAGCAGATCTCAGCCTGCAGTTATTTTACTAAAGCCAATACCAATAAGTTAAAAATGATCATCTTTAAGTAATGGTCCATGACAGTGGCTGTAGTATGAGCCCATGGCGTTGTACCTTGTCCAGATAGTTGCTCTTATCGTTGCTCTTCTCGGGAAGGCTGTTTCCAGAGTCAGTGCTGATGAGGGAGCCCCGGGAGTCAGTGTGGCGGACAGAGTTTGTGTTGGGGGTAGAGGATGCATGGGGGGAGGCTGGAGAACACAGAAACGCCAGCACGGTTAAATATTAATATCAAATCACTATAATATAATAATTAATTATACTATAATAGTATAAATACCATATCCTCAATCACCATTGGACAACATGAGTGAAATCTCATCTATAGCCCCCCTATAGCCTCCCTACTGTTATTTTATTTTACTTCTGCTCTTTTTTTCTGTTGTTGTTTTATTTTACTTTTTTATTAAAAATAAATGCACTGTTGGTTAAGGGCTTGTAAGTAAGCATTTCACTGTAATGTCTGCACCTGTTGTATTCGGCGCATGTGGCCAATAAAAGTTGATTAGATTTGATTTGATTTGATTTGAAATCTCACATCAGTGCAAAAAGCAGACTGAATCTCACCAGTGCCAGAGATGACTCCAAACACATCCTTGTGCAAACTGTTCTCGTACAAAGTACTGGACCTCGGAGGCGTCATCATCATGGAGTTGCCCAGGAGTGGGTCGTCTCTTCCATTCTGAAAGGAAAATCAACCATTAGTCAAGTCTTTGCAGGTAAGGATTTGAATTGTGGTCGTAGCCAGCCACTAGATGGCATCCTTACGTTGTTGATTTGAGTTGTGGTCGTAGCCAGCCACTAGATAGAAGCCTTACGTTGTTGATTTGAGTTGTGGTCGTAGCCAGCCACTAGATAGAAGCCTTACGTTGTTGGAGTGGTTGATGGTGAATGGGGAGACTTCCTTCACGTTGAGCCTGTGGACGTTCTCCTTGAGCAGACCGAACAGGGGCAGGTAGAGGGTGGCCAACCTAGCCTGCTGGCTCTGAAATAGAGATAATCTGATTAAATCAACTTCCTTTTCCCTTATGAGGAATTTCTAAATGACTAGAGAGGAAAGAGACAGGGATGACTGGGCTTACCTTGGAGGTGTAGCGCTCGTCAAAGGTGTGCTTGACCATCAGGTTCTTGAGCACGTGGATGGATATCTGACGGATCTCCCGGAACTCCTGCAGGGCCCCGCCAACCTCCCGCAGCAGCAGCCCAACCAGGAAGTGGTTCTTACAGAAGTCGTCTGTCAGCGAGTAGTCCAACTGGAGGTCTGGGAGGAGGACAAACAGGAGAGAGACGTTAGGAGGATGTCCCAAACCTCAACTATCTGCTATGATGTAAACAACAACACAACCGCAGCACTGAGCTGATGTTTGAACCGCAGCACTGAGCTGATGTTTGAACCAGGTAGCTTAGTGGTTAAGAGTGTTGTTCCAGTAACCGAAAGGTCGCTGGTTCTAATCCCCGAGCCGACTAGGTGAAAAATCTGTCGATGTGCCCTTGAGCAAGGCACTTAACCCTAATTGCTCCTGTAAGTCGCTCTGGATAAGAGCGTCTGCTAAATGACTAAAATGTAAATGTAAATGTAAATGAACTGCAGCACTGAACTGATGTTTGCCAGAGCCAACATTCGACCTTAAATAGACTAGTTCCATTGGAATGAAGTTCAACTGCACTATAACGCTAATGGAGACTGTAATCAGGAAACCAAAACTATTTCCAACACAAAAACTAAAATCAAAGCAGAGTGGTTGGAAATGATTACTTTCTGAAATATTACAAGACAAAATCATAACGTTCTATAACATAGTTATTTCCAGTTAAAATAGACAACCAAACAGAAGTCAGGGACTAGGCATGCAGTGAATGAACAGATTCCGTTAGCAAGCAGGGTTAAAGATAATACACTGATATGGCTTCACAGAGCATCAGGACAGTAAAACTAGTGGTCTATCAGGACAGTATAGTTAGTGGTCTATCAGGACAGTATAGCTAGTGGTCTATCAGGACAGTATAGCTAGTGGTCTATCAGGACAGTATAGTTAGTGGTCTATCAGGACAGTATAGCTAGTGGTCTATCAGGACAGTATAGCTAGTGGTCTATCAGGACAGTATAGTTAGTGGTCTATCAGGACAGTATAGTTAGTGGTCTATCAGGACAGTATAGTTAGTGGTCTATCAGGACAGTATAGTTAGTGGTCTATCAGGACAGTATAGCTAGTGGTCTATCAGGACAGTATAGTTAGTGGTCTATCAGGACAGTATAGTTAGTGGTCTATCAGGACAGTATAGCTAGTGGTCTATCAGGACAGTATAGCTAGTGGTCTATCAGGACAGTATAACTAGTGGTCTATCAGGACAGTATAGCTAGTGGTCTATCAGTATAGTTAGTGGTCTATCAGGACAGTATAGCTAGTGGTCTATCAGGACAGTATAGTTAGTGGTCTATCAGGACAGTATAGCTAGTGGTCTATCAGGACAGTATAGTTAGTGGTCTATCAGGACAGTATAGCTAGTGGTCTATCAGGACAGTATAGTTAGTGGTCTATCAGGACAGTATAGCTAGTGGTCTATCAGGACAGTATAGCTAGTGGTCTATCAGGACAGTATAGCTAGTGGTCTATCAGTATAGTTAGTGGTCTATCAGGACAGTATAGCTAGTGGTCTATCAGGACAGTATAGTTAGTGGTCTATCAGGACAGTATAGCTAGTGGTCTATCAGGACAGTATAGCTAGTGGTCTATCAGGACAGTATAACTAGTGGTCTATCAGGACAGTATAGTTAGTGGTCTATCAGGACAGTATAGCTAGTGGTCTATCAGGACAGTATAGTTAGTGGTCTATCAGGACAGTATAGTTAGTGGTCTATCAGGACAGTATAACTAGTGGTCTATCAGGACAGTATAGCTAGTGGTCTATCAGGACAGTATAGCTAGTGGTCTATCAGGACAGTATAGTTAGTGGTCTATCAGGACAGTATAGTTAGTGGTCTATCAGGACAGTATAGCTAGTGGTCTATCAGGACAGTATAACTAGTGGTCTATCAGGACAGTATAGTTAGTGGTCTATCAGGACAGTATAGTTAGTGGTCTATCAGGACAGTATAGCTAGTGGTCTATCAGGACAGTATAGCTAGTGGTCTATCAGGACAGTATAGCTAGTGGTCTATCAGGACAGTATAACTAGTGGTCTATCAGGACAGTATAGTTAGTGGTCTATCAGGACAGTATAGTTAGTGGTCTATCAGGACAGTATAGCTAGTGGTCTATCAGGACAGTATAGCTAGTGGTCTATCAGGACAGTATAACTAGTGGTCTATCAGGACAGTATAGTTAGTGGTCTATCAGGACAGTATAGTTAGTGGTCTATCAGGACAGTATAGTTAGTGGTCTATCAGGACAGTATAGCTAGTGGTCTATCAGGACAGTATAGTTAGTGGTCTATCAGGATAGTATAACTACTGATCTATCAGGACAGTATAGTTAGTGGTCTATCAGGACAGTATAGCTAGTGGTCTATCAGGACAGTATAACTAGTGGTCTATCAGGACAGTATAGTTAGTGGTCTATCAGGACAGTATAACTAGTGGTCTATCAGGACAGTATAGTTAGTGGTCTATCAGGACAGTATAGCTAGTGGTCTATCAGGACAGTATAGTTAGTGGTCTATCAGGACAGTATAGCTAGTGGTCTATCAGGACAGTATAGTTAGTGGTCTATCAGGACAGTATAGCTAGTGGTCTATCAGGACAGTATAGTTAGTGGTCTATCAGGACAGTATAGCTAGTGGTCTATCAGTATAGTTAGTGGTCTATCAGGACAGTATAGCTAGTGGTCTATCAGGACAGTATAGTTAGTGGTCTATCAGGACAGTATAGTTAGTGGTCTATCAGGACAGTATAGTTAGTGGTCTATCAGGACAGTATAGCTAGTGGTCTATCAGTATAGTTAGTGGTCTATCAGGACAGTATAGCTAGTGGTCTATCAGGACAGTATAGCTAGTGGTCTATCAGGACAGTATAGTTAGTGGTCTATCAGGACAGTATAGATAGTGGTCTATCAGGACAGTATAGCTAGTGGTCTATCAGGACAGTATAGTTAGTGGTCTATCAGGACAGTATAGTTAGTGGTCTATCAGGACAGTATAGTTAGTGGTCTATCAGGACAGTATAGCTAGTGGTCTATCAGGATAGTATAACTACTGATCTATCAGGACAGTATATAGGTAGTGGTCTATCAGAACCTGGACAGTATACAGTGCATTCGGAAAGAATTCAGACCCCTTCACTTCTCCCACATTTTGTTACGTTACAGCCTTATTCTAAAATTGATAAAATAAAATAAAATCCTCATCAATCTACACACAATACCCCATAATGACAAAGCGAAAAACAGGTTTCTTGAAATGTTTGCAAATGTATTCAAACTGGTCTGAATACTTTCCGAAGGCACTGTACGCAGCGCACTTGAGTTTAATGAGATGCTGCTGGAGAAGCGATTTAAAACACTAAAATGGACAGGATCCTACTACTGTATAACAGCGTTGTGGTTTTAGGTTAGTTCAATAGAAGCACCTCATACAACCCTGGTATACCTTCATACGGTACATTTTATTTAGCTCACCTTGAAATCTCTGTATCCTCCCCTTTCCAAAAGGCATGGGCAGATTCAAGGGGATGTAGTGCTCGTGGTTGCATACGACACGCAGGAAATCAAACTTGAACTCAAACAGAGTCTGAAAACAAGATACATGTACATTAGTGTTACTACTAAGGTATAGTTGTGGAAATATGAATATCATTGTAATAACTGATCATAATCATATCATCATGAGAGCTACCCTGGGGTCTCCAGGCACAAAGCAGTGGATGTAGTTGTTGATCTGCTTGAAGACAAAGCCTCTGTCCATTAGGGTCAAACAGCGCTGTGGACACAGGAAGGAAAGGACATTTCAGTAGTGTACACAACTGTAGATATCATAAACCTCCATTAAAAGACTAATAAATTGATATGATCCGGAACTGACTACAAGGACGACCAAGTGTGCCCGCCTAGCCAATCAGATGGCGCCAGCTGACCTTGATGAAGACAGCCAGGCTGTGGTTGGCGTTCCGGGCTGCGTCCAGGTTGTCCTTGTACTTCTGGGTGATGTGGGGCATCATCATGTTGACCAGGGTCTCCACCGTGTGGTGGAAGCCGGCCGAGAAACGCTGGTTCCTGGACAGCTGAGAAACAGAGACAAGCTGTTACTGTCAGTGCTGTTACTGTCAGTGCTGTTACTGTCAGTGCTGTTACTGTCAGTGCTGTTACTGTCAGTGCTGTTACTGTCAGTGCTGTTACTGTCAGAGTTGTTACTGTCAGTGCTGTTACTGTCAGTGCTGTTACTGTCAGAGTTGTTACTGTCAGTGCTGTTACTGTCAGTGCTGTTACTGTCAGTGCTGTTACTGTCATAGCTGTACCTGTCAGAGTTGTTACTGTCAACACTGTTACTGTCAGTGCTGTTATGGTCACAGCTGTTACTTTTACAGCTGTTACTGTCAGTGCTGTTACTGTCAGTGCTGTTAATGTCACAGCTGTTACTGGCAGAGTTGTTACTGTCAGTGCTGTTATGGTCACAGCTGTTACTTTTACAGCTGTTACTGTCAGTGCTGTTACTGTCAGTGCTGTTAATGTCACATCTGTTACTGGCAGAGTTGTTACTGTCAGTGCTGTTACTGTCACAGCCTGTTACTGTCAGATTGATTTTGGGTTAGGATTCCAGAAGTGCCCAGAGGATAACATGAAAGTAATATTACAACACTTCCATTTCCAATGTGGTCCTCGAGGAGCTACACACTTCCAACAACACATTGTTGTTTTGTTTCTGACCCCAGCTCAGCTATTCCCAGAAAGAGGCCATCCCAGTGAGCCACCACAGAACCACAGTACAGGGGGAACCCAATAATGGAGACTCCCTGTTTCATCTGTTCAGTGTGGCACACTCCTGAGGGAGTGTAATGGTTCGTATAGCAGCCTCCTGATTATACATGGCCATGCCAGGGAGGAAACTCAGGCCACTGGTTGGTTAGGGGAGACTGCTGTGGATAGCATTGAGGTGATGGTTATTTATGAGACATGGCTGTGCTTTATTCTGTGGGAGGACTGTGGCTGCCCACACTGCTGCGCATGTTTGGAGCTCAAATTGATAAGCTGACATTTCTATAATAGAAAAATGAAGACTTGGCTTTAGTGTCACAACAGACTTACCTTGACTTTACTGCTCTCAATCAAGTACTGTGCCATGGACTTCACTAAGGCTTCGAAGAAATACCAGGAGTACTGCAAAACAGAAATATCAGGAGTACTACAAAACAGAAATATCAGGAGTACTACAAAACAGAAATATCAGGAGTACTACAAAACATAAATACCAGGAGTACTACAAAACAGAAATACCAGGAGTACTACAAAACAGAAATACAGAAACAAATACAAATCAAT
Source organism: Coregonus lavaretus (assembly GCF_964263955.1). Classification (NCBI taxonomy): domain Eukaryota; kingdom Metazoa; phylum Chordata; class Actinopteri; order Salmoniformes; family Salmonidae; genus Coregonus; species Coregonus lavaretus. The sequence continues at coordinate 285,447 of NW_028158101.1, forward strand.
GCAAACATGAAACTTGATGTAAATGTCCAGAAAATCCTTCTTCACAGTATTGCTGAGCTGTTCATTACCTTGAGCAACTTGTTGCTGGTGAGGAAGTCTGTGGAAGGCTTTAGAATTGCAGTCATGGCTTTGGCCAGCTCCTCGTGCACTGTTCTCGTGGTAGTGGATGTGTACGGCTCGGTCTTAAACACATACTGAACCAGGGACGGACAGAAGACAACATCAGCTTTCTACAACTACACAATAGGTGACTGTGCCATCTGATGAATCGACCGGTGTCATGCTTACCTTGACATATGATCGTAGGTAGTGCTCCAACCCCTCTTCGTGGCACTGGGCAACAATGTGAATCATGACTCTGATAGGGGAAGAAAGCAACAATAACCAGGTTTCTGGTTTGTGTGTCAATACTCAGGCCTCACAGAGAACCCAATCGAACATGTCTACGGGAGTCTCCCAAGTCGCACCCTATTGCCTATATAGTGCACTACTTTTGACCAGAGCTCTATGGGGGAATAGGGTGCCATTTGGGACGCAGGCTAACACTACTGACCTGGTGACGTTGACGGCCACCTCCTCGCGGGTGGCACCGGTCAGCACACGGAACAGCTGGTTGAGAGTGGTGGGCAGGAAATGTATCATCACATAACTCTCCATAGCATGTAGACTCTGAGGAGGAAAGAGAATAGGATTACTAACGCTTCCTTCCCCGAGTCAAAATGCTGATCCTGCAGAATGTCATCCACAAGCACATCAAAAGGTCTATACAGGGTTAACTGCAGTAACAGAACTGACTTTTGTAAAAACGATTCGGAGGGAGAGAACAATAATTAGCTTTAATCTAAGTGCTTGGTGGCATACAGTAAACATGCACTCCCATGTTGGCTCAGTCTCTGATGAGGGGGTGAAAGTTGCATCTCACCGAGAGGGGCGGAAACCAAACACGCAGTAAGAGGAAACGGAAAAGAAGCAAAGCATAGCAGGACGAGCACGTCAATCACACACACCTACGAGTTAGTTCCTGGAAAGAGGCCGAGCGGCCCGTTGGTGCATCACTGTCTCCGCACGGGTCGCTAACACAGCCAAGGCCAGCCAAGTCATCTGACAACCTGCCAGTGAAACTCTCTCTGCTAGACCTGACCTTGGGTGACCATTGTTTGTGTGGACTAGTGTGTTTACATGAGTACCCCAGAGATTAATCTGAATATGTGTCTCTGCTCATGTCAGTGTCCAGAGGGGGGCAATGGAGAGAGCACCTCTGGACTGGAGCAGAGGGTAATGCTTGCATTGTCCCATCAAGGCCTGCGTAAATAAGCACCGATTTATAAACATCCTGGGGAAATCAGACAGCCTGGATGGCAGAGAGAGTGATGGGTGACAGGTGTTGGAGGGAGGGAGGGAGCGAGAGAGAGAGATTGAGAGAGAGAGAATGGATCCATTAACGTGGTTTCTCTCAAGCCACCCATATTCGACGCACAACAACAGGTGTCATTTCTTTCAGACCCCAGTCAGAGTCGGACATGTCTCCACACATTCTGCTCATGCCCACGGAGGTGCCACCGTCACCTGACAATGCTTTACCTTCAGATACTTGACCAGCTCTCCTTCTGCCACCTGGGCTGCAGACTCTGTGCTCTGACAGTGGCCAAAGAAATTGTGCAGATGTTGATCCTACAGAGAGAGGAGAAGTAGAGATGTTAGAAAACAAGATGTCTGGAAGAGGCGATGGATATCCTGTATCGGTTGTGTGACTGAACTAATCTGTGAAATGAAACCAACCTGAGTGTACACAGTGGAGACGAGGTGAGTGGAGACCTTGAACAAAGGCTTGCCTCCATCCACCCATTTGATTTCAGGGTGTTGCTGCTGCACGGGACATTTGAAATATTTTAATAATCATAAATACAAAGTCACCGGTTATCATACTACAAAGATTTTGTATTGGATTAACCTACAGTTTAATCAATTAAAGGCATTTAGTGTACTCTAGGTTGATCCAATGCAATGCAGAGAAGAGAACTAAAGCTCAAGTTGAAACAACCAAACATCAGTCATTAATTCAGCCATATGTTCCCATGCAATTAGCTTAACATTGTTTAGTCACTCTGCTGTGTGCTTTCACCTCCCCTGATTGGCTGAGATAATGACATCTCACACAACCTTGAGGCAGACAACAAGCAATGCCCACAGTGCCCCCCTGTAAGGTACAGGCAGTGCACTACTCAGAAAGGGCTCTCTCTTTCTTCCTCTACTTTCTTTCACAGACACTTACAGGTTAGATTTTACTGATAGAAAATGACTGGATAGGTTTAAATCCAGTTTCTTTAAACCTGTTATGTTCTTTCAGATTTGTGGTGATGAAGGAAAGGAGCCACAGAAAAGGGAAAGGAAGCCACAGTGTGTGTGTGTTGTGTGTGTTGTGTGTGTGTGTGTGTGTGTGTGTGTGTGTGTGTTGTGTGTGTGTCTGAAGGGAGAGTTACCTTGCTGACACCCTCCTGACAGCTGAGGTAGCCAGCGGGCAGGTTGGCAGCCACGGGGACGTGACTCTCATTCATGATCACCCTGCCATCCTTCAGCAGAGGGAGCCATGCGTAACCCACTGGGGACAGACAAGGACAAGACTGGCAGTCAGCTTACAGACAGCGTCACACCCAAAAGTAGGAGAATAAGGAAACTGGCAAAAATCGACCAGCATTAAACTGAGGAGGATTCATTTGGATGGCTTGAGACTGGATGTAGGCCTAGGGGGGATCGTTTGAGATAGGGCCATATGGGTTCTGTATCCTGGATCTGGTGTCTACCTTGTGTCTCCAGCACATCTCTCTTCTTGGTGCTGCCCTTGCTGTTGCTGTCACAGCTGACGTGGAAGAAGGTGAACAGCAGATGGTGCTTCTCGTTGAGCTGAGTGGGCAGCTCTATCTTAAACTGAGGAACATACACGCTCAGGGTTAGCGTACTCAAGGTTAGCGTACTCAGGGTTAGCGTACTCAGGGTTAGTGTACTCAGAGTTAGTGTACTCAGAGTTAGCGTACTCAGGGTTAGCGTACTCAGGGTTAGCGTACTCAGGGTTAGCGTACTCAGGGTTAGCGTACTCAGGGTTAGCGTACTCAGGGTTAGCGTACATGCTGCCACTGCTTCGTCCACTCACAACTTACTTTAAAGTATTGTTTAAATGTAACTGTGCATTCTGCATAATTCAGTCGGGTCGACTGCGAGCATGAATGAAATAAATCCAATCAAAATCACATCAGTACCTCATCGTAAAACTCGGGGTTGTGCTGGTGATGTAATACTGCAGCGGAGGCATTTTTGGTAAACAGGGGTCCTCCTGGTCGACCATAGATGCACTGTGGGTAATAATAACAATCCCTTTATTTCCCTGAGTGGTATGCTGTTCCTCTACAACCAAATGACACTGTGGCTCTGAGAACTCTGCTAGAAGGAGTCATACGAGTAGTAGCTTACCTTGAGCGAATCAGCCTCCTCCTCGTCCGAGTCCTTGAACTCGATGCAGACAGCTATGTTTCTAGCCTGAGGAGAGAGTAGACAGACAGACAACTAAGCTGACCCACTTGGAGATGACGGAGGGAACACATTTCTGCTAGACACATTTAAAGTAAAGTTGTGAAAGTAATATCATGATATGTAGTAGTCTCTCGTGGCAGATTGTTACATGTAATCAAGTATCTAGCCACATGAGATTTGTGTATCTTTGATCAAACTGAGCGGTTTGTAGCTTTGTGACTATACCTTTGCGAAGGATTTTTGGCTGTCGTACTTCAGGTGCCTGGGGTACACATAGAGGTGATTGTTGTAGATGGTGAAAGGCTGGGAGCACTTGGCTATGTAGGGTACAAACTCCTCAACTTCAAAGAAGATGTTCGTCTTCTCACTGCTATCAAAAGTCTTCACAGGAATGTAGGATGAGCTAACACAATCTACACACAGCGACAGAGACAGGACAGACACAGGGGGAAAAACAAAAACAAATAGCAGACAGACAATCAGACCAACCTGATGTGAAGAGAAACAGAGTCATCTTTCATGTTCCCAGTGTGAGTTGAATGTGGAGGGCTTACTTGTCAAGTCAGGGGCAACATCATCAATGGTAACGTCTAGGTTTCCTAAGATTACAGGGAGCTTGGCCATCTTCTCTGGCCTAGGGAGGACAAGCACAATAAGCAGTGGTTAATACCTTTGTTATCATCTCCCTAGGAGGACCTGATGGAAAACAGGCAAGCTGCCTGGAAACTACCCTGTGAACAGACAGAACCCAAGAGGAGAAACCAAATATTTATAAAGGTGAGAAAACATCTGCGGTACAGACTTTCATTGTGAAAGAGAGTCTCTTTAGCCAAAAAAAAACTGCCTATGGGATTCAGCTGATTAAATACCCACTGGTATAACCCTTTAAGCATTCAGACTAAACAATAATACATTCAATATTCTCAATGTGATGCAATGTACTCCGCCATCTGTAGACAGTAGGAGTTACTAACTTTCTGAAGTCAGCCAGCAGTTTGAACATGTCGTCGTTGGACAGCTTGTTACTGTCCTGTCTGTAGATGGCAGAGAAACAACCACTTTTGTCCAGCGTCCCCGAAGCATCTTTGAACAGAGGCCTGCAGGGAAGGAGAGATGAGAATCATACATGGCAGGTCTGTTTCCAGTAGTTCTCTGGACAAAGCTCTGCTGGTCTGGGTCTGGGCACACTATATCCTATCAGAAAGACACTATATCCTATCAGAAAGACACTATATCCTATCAGAAAGACACTATATCCTATCAGAAAGACACTATATCCTATCAGAAAGACACTATATCATATTGGAAATACACACTATATCCTATCAGAAAGACACTATATCCTATCAGAAAGACACTATATCCTATCAGAAAGACACTATATCCTATCAGAAAGACACTATATCCTATCAGAAAGACACTATATCCTATCAGAAAGACACTATATCCTATCAGAAAGACACTATATCATATTGGAAATACACACTATATCCTATCAGAAAGACACTATATCCTATCAGAAAGACACTATATCCTATCAGAAAGACACTATATCCTATCAGAAAGACACACTATATCCTATCAGAAAGACACTATATCCTATCAGAAAGACACTATATCCTATCAGAAAGACACACTATATCCTATCAGAAAGACACTATATCCTATCAGAAAGACACTACAGTATATCCTATCAGAAAGACACTATATCCTATCAGAAAGACACACTATATCCTATCAGAAAGACACTATATCCTATCAGAAAGACACTATATCCTATCAGAAAGACACTATATCCTATCAGAAAGACACACTATATCCTATCAGAAAGACACTATATCCTATTGGAAAGACACACTATATCCTATCAGAAATACACTATATCCTATCAGAAAGACACTATATCCTATCAGAAAGACACTATATCCTATCAGAAAGACACTATATCCTATCAGAAAGACACTATATCCTATCAGAAAGACACACTATATCCTATCAGAAAGACACTATATCCTATTGGAAAGACACACTATATCCTATCAGAAAGACACTATATCCTATCAGAAAGACACTATATCCTATCAGAAAGACACTATATCCTATCAGAAAGACACTATATCCTATCAGAAAGACACTATATCATATTGGAAATACACACTATATCCTATCAGAAAGACACTATATCCTATCAGAAAGACACTATATCCTATCAGAAAGACACTATATCCTATCAGAAAGACACTATATCCTATCAGAAAGACACTATATCCTATCAGAAAGACACTATATCATATTGGAAATACACACTATATCCTATCAGAAAGACACTATATCCTATCAGAAAGACACTATATCCTATCAGAAAGACACTATATCCTATCAGAAAGACACACTATATCCTATCAGAAAGACACTATATCCTATCAGAAAGACACTATATCCTATCAGAAAGACACACTATATCCTATCAGAAAGACACTATATCCTATCAGAAAGACACTATATCCTATCAGAAAGACACTATATCCTATCAGAAAGACACACTATATCCTATCAGAAAGACACTATATCCTATCAGAAAGACACTATATCCTATCAGAAAGACACTATATCCTATCAGAAAGACACACTATATCCTATCAGAAAGACACTATATCCTATCAGAAAGACACTATATCCTATCAGAAAGACACTTTATCCTATCAGAAAGACACTATATCCTATCAGAAAGACACACTATATCCTATCAGAAAGACACTATATCCTATCAGAAAGACACTATATCCTATCAGAAAGACACTTTATCCTATCAGAAAGACACTATATCCTATCAGAAAGACACTATATCATATTGGAAATACACACTATATCCTATCAGAAAGACACTATATCCTATCAGAAAGACACTATATCCTATCAGAAAGACACTATATCCTATCAGAAAGACACACTATATCCTATCAGAAAGACACTATATCCTATCAGAAAGACACTATATCCTATCAGAAAGACACTATATCCTATCAGAAAGACACACTATATCCTATCAGAAAGACACTATATCCTATCAGAAAGACACTATATCCTATCAGAAAGACACTATATCCTATCAGAAAGACACTATATCCTATCAGAAAGACACACTATATCCTATCAGAAAGACACTATATCCTATCAGAAAGACACACTATATCCTATCAGAAAGACACTATATCCTATTGGAAAGACACACTATATCCTATCAGAAAGAGACACTATATCCTATCAGAAATACACACTATATCCTATCAGAAATACACTATATCCTATTGGAAAGACACACTATATCCTATCAGAAATACACTATATCCTATTGGAAAGACACACTATATCCTATCAGAAATACACTATATCCTATCAGAAAGACACTATATCCTATGACACTTTTATTCTCTTTCCAGACACCATGGTTACTGAGCTGTTTCAACAACACATTGAGGGGTAATAACTTTATCAGCAGGACTGTGGCGGTCATGACATTGAGGGGTAATAACTTTATCAGCAGGACTGTGGCGGTCATGACATTGAGGGGTAATAACTTTATCAGCAGGACTGTGGCGGTCATGACATTGAGGGGTAATAACTTTATCAGTAGGACTGTGGCGGTCATGACATTTTGTCAGCCGGTTATTGTCATGCAAAAGACTGCCGTTCTCATGGTAATGGACCGTTAATTAACATAAACACATTTAGCATTTCCAGGCCTCCATGTATAGGCTACAAGCTGCTGATCTGAGCTCTTGGAACATCTACATTTAAAAAAGTCTAAGAAATCAATTTAATGTACACCACCACAATAAATCCATTATTTATTTTAGGCAGATCTAAAGAAACATTATGATATGAAGAAAATGTATTTCAGAAGAACAGAATATGAGTTGGCCTACTGTATGTTATCTGGCTATGCTCCATGCCATAGGCTGTAGGCTTGTTCATTTAGCAGACAATATTTGCTTATAAGTCCTGTGCCATTATTTTATATTATATGATTTTATAGTTAGAAGAATATAATTGAACTTAGCTAAATAAAATATAAAGGATATTTTCCTATTCCGGAGTGAGTGCGTATATGAAGTGGCTATGTTGAGTGTAAAAGTGATCATTTGAAACAGGTCCTATACTCTGTATTTAGAGTTATTTGGCAACTTTTGTTGTTAATGATACAAACCTTAGAATGTCTTAGAAATCAAAACATGCAGTACCAGTGAAAAGTTTGGACACACCTACTCATTCCAGGGATTTTCTTTATTTTTTACATTGTAGAATAATAGTGAAGACATCAAAACTATGAAATAACACTTATGGAATCATGTAGTAACAAAAAAGTGTTAAACAAAAGTATTTTATATTTGAGATTCTTCAAATAGCCACCCTGGCCTTGATGACAGCTTTGCACACTCTTGGCATTCTCTCAACCAGCTTCATGAGGTAGTCACCTGGAATGTATTTCAATTAACAGGTGTGCCTTCTTAAAAGTTAATTTGTGGAATTTCTTTCCTTCTTAATGCGTTTGAGCCAATCAGTTGTGTTGTGACAAGGTAGGGAGGTATACAGAAGATAGCCCTATTTGGTGAAATACCAAGTCCATATTATGGAAAGAACAGCTCAAATAAGCAAGAGAAATGACAGTCCATCATTACTTTAAGACATGAAGGTCAGTGAATACGGAACATTTCAAGAACTTTGAAAGTTTCTTCAAGTGCAGTCGCAAAAACCATCAAGCGCTATGATGAAACTGGCTCTCATGAGGACCGCAACAGGAATGGAAGACCCAGAGTTAACTCCGCTGCAGAGGATAAGTTCATTAGAGTTACCAGCCTCAGAAATTGCAGTCCAAATAAATGCTTCACAGAGTTCAAGTAACAGACACATCTCAACATCAACTGTTCAGAGGGGACTGTGTGAATCAAGCCTTCATGGTCGAATTGCTGCAAAGAAACCACTACTAAAGGACACCAATAATAAGAAGAGACCGGCTTGGGCCAAGAAACACGAGCAATGGACATTAGACCGGTGGAAATTTGTCCTTTGGTCTGGAGTCCAAATTGGAGGTTTTTGGTTCCAACTGCCATGTCTTTGTGAGACGCGGTGTGGGTGAACGGATGATCTCCGCATGTGTATTTCCCACCGTAAAGCATGGAGGAGGTGGTGTTATGGTGTGGGGGTTCTTTGCTGATGACACTGTCTGTGATTTATTTAGAATTCAAGGCACATTTAACCAGCATGGCTATCACAGCATTCTGCAGCGATATGCCATCCCATCTGGTTTGGGCTTAGTGGGACTATCATTTGTTTTTCAACAGGACAATGACCCAACACACCTCCAGGCTGTGTAAGGGCTATTTTACCAAAAAGGAGAGTGATGGAGTGCTGCATCAGATGACCTGGCCTCCACAATCCCCTGACCTCAACCCAATTGAGATGGTTTGGGATGAGTCGGACCGCAGAGTGAACGAAATGCAGCCAACAAGTGCTCAGCATATGTGGGAACTCCTTCAAGACTGTTGGAAAAGCATTCCAGGTGAAGCTGGTTGAGATAATGCCAAGCGTGTGCAAAGCTGTCATTAAGGCAAAGGGTGGCTATTTGAAGATTCTCAAATATTAAATATACTTGGATTTGTTTAACACTTTTTTGGTTACTACCCTTGAATGAGTAGGTATGTCCAAACATTTGACTGGTAGTGTATTTGGGCTGCATGATACGACTACAGGCTATTGATGATTTGAGAAAGTAGCAAAAAAAAAGCTTTGCGCTCTGTTCTACGCCTCAGGCTGCACAGCTGTTCTCTCATCAAGTGATCCTATTTTCACCCATCAGACTATTCAAAATTTTCTGAATCTTGTCTTTACTAATATGTCAAATTAGTTTTGATTTAGAACGGCCAAATCATCAAATGGGCAGGAACAGGGGCAGGGGAAAAAGACCTGTCGAATGGAGGCCGCTTTCCCGCCGGTTCGTTTTTTTCAGTCATGCAGGGTAGGTAATTCCGGTATCAATAGAGTAGCAGCAGGATCCTCCTTTTTTTTAGTGGCAACCATCAACACTCTGCTTTCACACGGGACTAGATATAGAAATGTCTGGGCATATAAGGACAATTACACTCTGCTTTCACACGGGACTAGATTTAGAAATGTCTGGGCATATAAGGACAATTACACTCTGCTTTCACACGGGACTAGATATAGAAATGTCTGGGCATCTAAGGACAATTATTTCACTCCACACATCAACCACTGGTTAAAGTGCATGCAGCCTCCCGCTGCGCAAAAGGTGATATTCTGCCTAAACTCTGTATGCCACGGGGCTCTCCAACCCTGTTCCTGCAGCTACCCAGTACTCTGTATGCCATGGGCTCTCCAACCCTGTTCCTCCAGCTACCCAGTACTCTGTATGCCATGGGCTCTCCAACCCTGTTCCTGCAGCTACCCAGTGCTCTGTATGCCATGGGCTCTCCAACCCTGTTCCTCCAGCTACCCAGTACTCTGTATGCCATGGGGCTCTCCAACCCTGTTCCTCCAGCTACCCAGTACTCTGTATGCCATGGGCTCTCCAACCCTGTTCCTGCAGCTACCCAGTGCTCTGTATGCCATGGGCTCTCCAACCCTGTTCCTCCAGCTACCCAGTACTCTGTATGCCATGGGCTCTCCAACCCTGTTCCTGCAGCTACCCAGTACTCTGTATGCCATGGGCTCTCCAACCCTGTTCCTCCAGCTACCCAGTACTCTGTATGCCATGGGCTCTCCAACCCTGTTCCTGCAGCTACCCAGTACTCTGTATGCCATGGGCTCTCCAACCCTGTTCCTCCAGCTACCCAGTACTCTGTATGCCATGGGCTCTCCAACCCTGTTCCTCCAGCTACCCAGTACTCTGTATGCCATGGGCTCTCCAACCCTGTTCCTCCAGCTACCCAGTACTCTGTATGCCATGGGGCTCTCCAACCCTGTTCCTGCAGCTACCCAGTACTCTGTATGCCATGGGCTCTCCAACCCTGTTCCTCCAGCTACCCAGTACTCTGTATGCCATGGGCTCTCCAACCCTGTTCCTCCAGCTACCCAGTACTCTGTATGCCATGGGCTCTCCAACCCTGTTCCTCCAGCTACCCAGTACTCTGTATGCCATGGGCTCTCCAACCCTGTTCCTCCAGCTACCCAGTACTCTGTATGCCATGGGCTCTCCAACCCTGTTCCTGCAGCTACCCAGTGCTTAATTTGGGAAACCAAGCGAGCTCGAGAAAGGAATGAAGGAGAGAGAGGAGGAGATGAAAACACACGGTGGTGAGATATTCTGTAGCTAAAGGGAATGTGTCAGCCTATATAAAAAAAAAAGGAATCCCTATTACTAGGCTATTCAAAATCAAATACAAAATAACTATAATTGTAGGCTAACTCTGTAGTTTGGTTCATTAGGCTGACCCCCACTCTTCGCTTGAAGTTATTGAGGGATGATGAGGTCTTGGCAATGTGAAGATATTCCGCCAAAACTCTGTATGCCATGGGCTCTCCAACCCTGTTCCTGCGTTTACCCAGTGCTCTGTATGCCATGGGCTCTCCAACCATGTTCCTGCGTTTACCCAGTGCTCTGTATGCCATGGGCTCTCCAACCATGTTCCTGCGTTTACCCAGTGCTCTGTATGCCATGGGCTCTCCAACCCTGTTCCTGCGTTTACCCAGTGCTTCATTTGGGAAACCTAGTGAAATCTGATCGGGAACAGTGATAGTAACATGTTTTCACAACAAAACATATTTAATTAAACTGGAAATGCAAGGTGGTGAGATATTCTGTAGCTAAAGGTAATGTGTCAGCCTCTTAATTATGAAAATGTAAAATAATGCCCTATTCCTAGACTATTCAAAATCAAATACAAATTCAGTATAATTGTAGGCTTAGCCGCCCTGCACAATCAATGAACCAACAGCATCGCCTAGGCCTATACGTTCTCTCCCAGACTCGTGGATAGAACATTTGGAGCGTAGCATACGGTAACCAGTCCATCCAGTATGAATATTAATACAGTCCACACTCAAAGGAGATTACTAGAATTTGTTTAATTTTGGAGTATAGGCTAGACCAATTATGTACCAAAGACATCTTAAATCAGTTTTTTAAATGTTTTTCTGCCATGCGTGTTATCGGTAGGCTATATACTGTATAACGGCACAATCATTATTTTAATACCGTTTTTTTTTTTTTGGAGGGGGGGGGCTCAGGCTCATATATAGGTCTATGCATATGCATAAACTCTAATATGCATATGCGTGTTTTGAATTAATCATCACCTTAGAAAGCGCTCTATTTCATTGTGTTAGGCTTTGAAACAACATCCACAGTGACCATGTTTTCCACTCCGTTTCAACCTGCTGTTGATTTTCTTTCTATTAATTTATAAAACCAAGTGAGTTTTAAAAGCACGATACTGTTTTGATGAAAAGTGTTTGATGTGATTTTCAATTGTATTTGCATTGATGTCAGAGTGGTTAGAGGGACAATAGAGCCCTGAGTACGAGGCCATTAGGACCTGATGGTTAGAGGGACAATAGAGCCCTGAGTACCAGGCTATTAGGACCTGATGGATAGAGGGACAATAGAGCCCTGAGTACCAGGCCATTAGGACCTGATGGTTAGAGGGACAATAGAGCCCTGAGTACCAGGCCATTAGCGACCTGATGGTCGTTAGCCAGTTGGGTACTACCAACGCTTGTCCAGAGTGCATAAGAGGAGATTACCGTGACTCAACGGTCAAGTGGAATTTTACTGCGGTCATGACTCATGACTGCCGGTGTGGCGGTAATACGGTCACCACAACAGCCCTATTTACCAGTGTCAAAAACGGAAATTCACTACCTTTATTTTGCCTGGAAATAAACTTGATGGCTTTATCACATTTTACAAATGTATTTCATTTAGATATTTTGTACTCAAAGTGATGCCATGTTAAGCAGACCTACTATCAAGTTCCTCTAATAATGAAAATATATTCCAAATGGTAAAGCATCTTTCAATAACCTCTTACTATAAACCTCACTTCAGTTCAGGTTAGTAACCGTCAAGTACCTGGCAGCCCATGCAAAAGGCATCCTGTACTGGCCCAACCGGCTGCAAGCCAATTTGGCATTTTTCAGGACCTTCTGTGCCACCTGGTGGGAGAAAGGAACAGAGTATGAGTGGTCCATTCTGGTCTGACAATACAGACAGGGGTGATGGTCAGCACTCCAGGATCCACTATATCCTATTGAGTTAGCTCTGAGGCCTGCCAAGCTACAAACACACACACACACACACACACACACACACACACACTAACACAAACACACACCCTGAAAATCGTCCCTAATGCATTTCAGATCTCCTCTCTTGAATCCCATTATTGCTCCGTGTAACAGAACAGAACCAGATTTGTAAAACCAATGCTCGTGGAGTGTTGTTGTAACCAGAGAGCACTTATGATGTGGACGATTTTATAATTTATCATGTGGGATAATAATCTAATTGATTGTTGTGTTTTCTGATGCAGAGGCCTGGTACAGAGCGTACCTTGGTGGAGTCTGAGCTCTTCATGTAGGGCTCAGCACAGTGTGTGATTCCTCCCTGGAGGACCTTCTCGATGCGAGCTACCAGGAAGATATCTGGGTGTGGACACGTTACAGAGAACACTCCCTGTGGCGAGACAAATCCCAGTGAGTGAACAGAGTATAAGTGAAACTTGACAACCTTTATTGTCCATCCAATTTTTTAAAAAGGTTATTCGGTTTATTGGCAGTACATGGCGGTCAGACAAAAACATCCCCACACCATTAAAAACATTTAATATGCAGACTGTAATCTGTACAGGTAGCTAAATTAAAGTATATCAATCACATTGTCATATTGAAAGAGATAAATATCTCAAAATATTCTATAGAGATTAATATCATCTCTTCACCTGTCTGGGGTACTGCATGGCACCCTCAGGCAGGCCGTGGATCCCCCTCTGCGCCCCCAGCAAGGCATCCCCACCACCGTTCATGTACTGGCTGCTGGGGTCGGCCACCAGCTGTCTGACGGACGGGTGGTTCAGGTCCACATGGAAGTCTGACGAGATCTTCCTACTGTTCTGGATGTCGAACAGCGACAGGGTCACATAGAATGGCTCCACCTGGAAACGAAGCAACAGGAAACGTGTCCAGTTGGTGTAATGAACACTGTGATGTCACAGTGACTCAGAAGGTTCATGAGTTGGACAAGGGACTGACCGAGTGCCTTTCAGTGTATCTCTGTCTCTGTCAGGTCTGTATCACTGAACAGATTGACGTGTTCTCTCGGTAATGGACAGGCTGCTGTGCCTGCCCTCCATTAGACAGTGAATTCCGCCATTACTGTGGCTCTCGGCTGGTTGCTAACCCAGAGCCCCCACACGACAAAGACAAACACCAGAGATCCCTCCACCCCTCTCTTTCTCTCTCACCCATTCTCCAGAGCAGATACTTGTTATAAAACAATAGTATGACTGTACACATTGAGCACTGACTCATGGAGAACAAGGGGAAGGAGATCTGGCTTACATTTGTTGTTGGTCCCTCCTCGTTGTCCGCTACACAGCTTTGCAGGTTGAAGGCCAGGTCATTGCAATTGACCAAAATGCGCTTGCCAAACTTTTCTTCATATTGCTTTATATCCGGCTCAATTCCTGAAAAGTCAAGTTTCTAAAGAGACAAAAAGAGCGGTTAGGTTTATTTTAATCATAATTTGGACCTGGGGGATTGTCAAATGTCTTTCTGAAAACTCGATAGTTACTAACCTGTGTGTCCGGGTCCAAGGTGAACAGTTTCAATCTGGCCTCGTTCCTCATTTTAGATTCAATATCTCTTGCACTCTGAGGACAAGACATTTCTTTTCGAATAAATAACCAGACCACAACCTTACTAAGCAAAAGATTTTCAGATTGAACTGCTTTTATCATTTGAACATTTCTCTTGATTTGAGTCCATCTGGAGTTGAGGTTTCCTATAACGTACTGATCAGGAGAGAGCAGACAGACAGACTCAATGGTAAAGTCAGGTGGTGCCATCACCACAGCAAAGCCTGTCAAAGCACTCTGTCGGACGTCTGCTTTGCTAGTTAACTGCTGCCAACAGTTTCCATGCACATACAGTATGGCTTATCTATAGGCTCCTCGGGGCTCCTAGGAGACAGTCAGATGTCCAGCTCATAGCCCAGGCTGTTACTGGAAACCCAGCCGTTGGAGTCTGCCCAAGTACTGAGTGCTTCAGCAAATGGTCATGGGAATCTCTTACTGTAGCTTTGCACTATGGGAAAGAACCAGATATTGGTTCCTCTCCTGCTTTTGGTCGCTTTTCAAACAGCAGGAGCTGTTATTTGTATCTGTCAGGTCTTCATTATGTTCCCCTTAACCCTACCATCCCTCCCTTCATTGGAGTAAACTAATGAACAACAACACTTAGGCTTCTACTTCCAGCTTATACATACCACAGTTGAAGTCGGAAGTTTACATACACCTTAGCCAAATACATTTAAACTCAGTTTTTCACAATTCTTGACATTTAATTCTAGTCAAAATTCCCTGTTTTAGGTCAGTAAGGATCACCACTTTATTTTAAGAATGTGAAATGTCAGAATAATAGTAGAGAGAATGATTTATTTCAGTTTTTATGTCTTTCATCACATTCCCAGTGGGTCAGAAGTTTACATACACTCAATTAGTATTTGGTAGCATTGCCTTTAAATTCTTTAACTTGGATCAAATGTTTCGGGTAGCCTTCCACAAGCTGAATTTTGACCCACTGGAATTGTGATACAGTGAATTATAAGTGAAATAATCTGTCTGTAAACAATTGTTGGAAAAATTACTTGTGTCATGCACAAAGTAGATGTCCTAACCGACTTGCCAAAACTATAGTTTGTTAACAAGACATTTGTGGAGTGGTTGAAAAACGAGTTTTAATGACTCCAACCTAAGTGTATGTAAACTTCCGACATCAACTGTATATACATTTTATGGACACAATCTATTTTACAATAGTTATCTATTGTTTGTTTTTAATCCCATTCCTTAGCTACCCTCAACCCCTCCCATCTATCTCTGAAGACCATCCAGTTTGATTTCTATTGGCCATATATGGTCCTCTGTAGCACAATTGGTAGAGCATGGCGCTTGTAACGCCAAGGTAGTGGGTTCGATCCCCGGGACCACCCATACGTAAAAATGTATGCACACATGACTGTAAGTCGCTTTGGATAAAAGCGTCTGCTAAATGGGATACTATTGTATTATTATATTTCTAACTGTGCTGTTTCACAAAAGTTCTGAACCTATATACATTTTACGGACACACTATATTTTACATTAGTTATCTTGTTGTTTTTAGTCCCACCCCTCAGCTCCACTCAACCCCTCCCATCTATCTCTTTTTTATTTTATTTGCCATATATTTTTCAACTGTACTGTGATGTTTCACAAAAGTTCTGAACCTTTCTATTCTCATAGTTCTACAGATTGTAAATTAAATATATATATTTTTGCTAAAAGTATTATTATATTATTGATGGATTGACTATGACTTTTCAAATCACCCAGCAGTGCTATTTGCAGAGTTAGCTCCAGGTAAATGTTGCAATCCTTCAGCCATTCCTGGACCTGCGACCAAAAACAAGCTACATATGGACAGTACCAAAACAAATGATCTAATGATTCTGTCTCTTCGCAGAAAAATCTGCAGAGCTGGGATGGTTGATTCCCCCATATATATAACATTCTATTGTTTGCAAGTATTTTCTATAATAATTTAAATAAAAAAATGCAAAGTTTTGAATCCGCCGTCGTTTTGCGTATCAGTTCATAAACCATGTGCCATGGAATCGGTACATCAAAAATCTCTTCCCAACTATTTTGCAATTAATATGGCACAGCTGTCATTTTTTGGTCCTTAAATGAAACTGGCATACTTTTTTATTTATCACAATGTCCTTTAACCAATTTTGGTCTTTAATGCAGGGCCGACAGACAAGTTCCTTACTTTCTCCCCCTTCCACTTGCCTCTTCCATTTTTGCGGTAATGCTGCAATTAGTTTTTTTAATCAATTAGTATATTTGAGTTTAACAATAATATTTGTTCTATTATTTGTTCTGTCTTTTCTGGTTGATTAAACTGAAATTGCAACCTATGGCTTGTTTTAAAAATAACACTGTTTTGGAGATGATTTCATTTTCAAATAACCGAAAGCGAGAGGTTCTAAGGTGAGACTAATCTGCTAGAGAACCAGTTCGGATTTAAGCATACCTTTTGTATGACTGAAGCCTTTAGTGAGAGGTCAAATGCTTTAATATTTAATAATTTCTGCCCTCCGTATTCATATTCATGATATAAATAGGCCCGTTAAATTTCGTCTGGCTTGCCGTTCCAAATAAAATTGAATATTTTTGGATCATATAATTTTTTAAAAAAGGTCGCTAGGTGTAGGCAAGGCCATAAGCAAACAGGTAAACTGGGATATGACGAAAGAGTTAATCAGGGGGGATTTTTCAACGAACAGACAGGTATTTTCCTTTCCATGGTAGCAAGATCTTATCTATTTTTGCTCTGTCAGGTCTTACTAGAGATAGAACATAATGCTTAAAATGGAGGCGCAAACACATCAGTTGAAGCTAATTAAAGCCATAGGTTTGGGGAGGAGGCTGACTGGCTGGCTGCTCTCTACCTACCATGGGGAAGTGATTTCATGGCGCAACTACTTTATGTCTCATGTGAACACGGGCATAAAGACTCCTTCTGCTTGGGACCACCCGTTAGTGAAAACAGGACCCACCTGAAAGCTGTCCATACTCCCCAACGAACTGTCTGCCTTTCCCAGCTCGTCATCTGCAACAGGAAAAAAAAAAGAGCAGAGCACCCATTGAAAACAGAGGTTCAACAATTCCACTATTTTACAACTCCATTACCACACCTCTTCTTTAATCACACATTACTAACAGCTAAGTAGAGTAAACAGTGACCTAGACTGCCCTGAGAACAGACACACAGAGCAGACCTGAGATCAGATCCTAGAGCCCCGTATGGGAACCACTGGGTTGTTTTCCCCCTAGGCGAGCGTGATTACTAAAAGCTGAGGGGGTTTACTGAGAGTAGCGGTGTTCTTTCCTCCTGGCTCAGGCCTTAGATCAGACAGGAGGAGAGTTTTAAAACACCTGGGTGGTCCTCTAGCTCCACCAATCACCACAGACTAGGAGGAGACGTCTTGTAAACACCGAATTCACATTTACAGACAGGACCGCTAATGATGTGCTTTAGCTTGTACATGAACTAGTCTACCACTATCATCTCAGTCTTCCCCGATCTGGCTCCCAAGGTGTTTTAAACTACTCTGAGCCAACTACAGCCCATCAGTGTGGTGCTTTATGCTAGCTATGCCCTGCAACAGGGTTATTTACATGGGCGGGTGATGAAAGAATGTAAGCCAAAGTCATCCTCTTCTCCATGGCCTAAGTACACCTTACGTAGCCATGACAGGCAGACAAGCGTACTGCAGTGAACCCTGGGATGTTTTCTTTGTATTACTGACACTTTGGGAAGCACATTCTCCTTGTACTAGGGGGTTTTGTTGAACGAGAGGACGATGTTTTAACAGAATTCACACGGAAATCTGTCTCCACTCTTAACTCGCATCCTTGAACTCTGAAAACACAAACACACAGACAGACACACACACACACACACGCACAGCACACACACACACACACACACACACACACACACACACACACACACACACACACACACACACACACACACACACACACACACACACACACACACACACACACACACACACACACACACACACACACACACGCACAGCACACACACACACGCAGACACACACACACACGCACACAGACACACACGCACGCACACACACACAAACACACACACACACACACACACACACACGCACGCACAGCACACATGCCCACACACCATCGTGGATGTCCCCGTTCCTCTTCTCCTGCATGGCGATCTCAAAGCTGCTGTGGAGGATCTTGTTGAAAGTGCTGATCCAGTCCTCCATCTCTCCCTCACTGTCGGCAGCCAGCAGGTACGTGCTCTTGTCCTGCATCTTCAGCTCAAAGGCAAAGCGCCGCACCTTGTTATTCTGCAGACAGACACAGAGGAGGAGAAGAGGGGAGAACGTCTTTGTTTAGGTGATGCTGTGGCGGAGGGAAGGTTGCTAAGGAATAGCAACAGAGGGTCAACTACAGAAAAAGCAATGCCGTACCGTCACACAAAAAACAGCATGAATTGAGGATGATTACAGTGTGTGCAGGTCAAGTGTGAGTGGGTGTTTCTTACAGTCTAAAAACAAATGCCAAACAGTTAACAAAACAGGTCCAAAGAGAATGTTCTGATCCAAAAGTTAACATCCAAGTCACCAGAAGGCAGCTGCTTGGTTTTATGAGTTGTTTCACGGCACTTTGAAGAAAACTGAAAACAACTATCCTCTCCCCCAGTGGAAATTGATTTACTTTTTACTTTGACTTGAGATTTTGTAATAACTACCAGAACTGATCTATTTATTTTTTATCTATTTACACACTAAAAGGGTAAGAAAACACAGGGAAACAGTTAAACTGGTATGTGTACATATTTGACAACAACAGCATCATTATCCATCATTTCGGTATTTAGGAAAGCTTAAAAACGGTTTATTTGTGTTGGTTAGAGAGACACAGAAGGGAATAGACAGACTGAGTGAACACACAGAGGAGCAGGGTGCTAGGCAACAAAGAGCGTAGTGCTGCCGGCACTGGAGCTGAGTTCTTATAAAGGGACCGAGTCTGTCAGCAGCTCTGGACCGGAGCTGTGGGGTTGACCTACGACCCCCAATCAGCCAGCAACTGCCTCAGGTCGCCCTCAGATCGTCTCGATTACACACCTCCCGAAGCTGGTGATTCAGTCAGCCACCGTCCAGGCTTTGATCATTATAGAGTTAATTCAAACGTCCAGGAGATCTTAGCAAGGGAGGCTGAGGTGCAATACTTCCACTGTTGTGTAAACAACCTCCCCAAAACATTGCCTGAACGTTTCTATATAAATCATGGACTGAGTTAGCCATGAGTGGGAGTTTTAATAAAGCCCCACATAACATCAGGCTGAACCTTTCAGCCTGCAGAGAGGGAGGTGTATGGGAGGGAGGTGTATGAGAGGGAGAGCCATTAGCTCAAGGCCAGTAGAGTAAACACTAGATATGGGGGTGTTTGGGACAGGAGTCAGAGTGGATTCATCATCAAGGGACTAATAAGCAGGGTTCTCTAAATAACAGATTAACTGTGAGTGGCGAGTAGATCATCACTGTACTGGGTTCCGTAGGTTGTGAACCCTTCAACCCCTTAAGCTGCAAGGACTCCCACTGTGAAATGAGTCAACTATGCAGGCCTGTTGTTTAGCACACAAAGCCTTAGTACATTATGCAGAGGGAGAGGAGAGAGAGGAGAGGGGATGGGAGAGGAGGGAGAAGAGAGGGGAGAGGAGAGGATAAGAGAGAAGAGAGCGGAGAGGAGAGGAGAAAGGAGGGAGAGTGGAGAGGGAGGGAGAAAGGAGGGAAAGAGGAGAGGAGAGAAGAGGGAGAGGAGAGAAGAGAGGGGAGAGGACAGGAGAAAGCAGGGAGAGGGGAGAGGGAGGGAGAAAGAAGGGGGAGAGGGGAGGAGAGGAGAGGAGAGGAGAGGAGAGGAGAGGAGAGGAGAGGAGAGGAGAGGAGAGGAGAGGAGAGGGAGAGGAGAGAGGGGAGGAAGAGGAGAGGAAAGGAGAGGAGAGGAGAGGAGAGGAGAGGAGAGGAGAGGAGAGGAGAGGAGAGGAGAGGAGAGAGAGGGGAGAGGGGAGGGAGAGGAGAGGAGAGGAGAGGGGAGGGAGAGGAGAGGAGAGGAGAGGAGAGGAGAGGAGAGGAGAGGAGAGGAGAGGAGAGGAGAGGAGAGGAGAGGAGAGGAGAGGAGAGGAGAGGAGAGGAGAGGAGAGGAGAGGAGAGGAGAGGAGAGGGGAGGGGAGGGGAGGGAGGAGAGGAGGGAGAGGGTTGCCTTACAACCTGGAATTAAATTTGTTTTTTGGGGGGTTGATATCATTTGATTTACACAACATGCCTACCACTTTGAAGATGCTAAATATTTTTTGGGGTGAAACAAACAAGAAATAAGACAAAAAAACTGAAAACTGGAGCGTGCATAACTATTCACCCCCCCCCAAATTCAATACTTTGTAGAGCCACCTTTTGCAGCAATTACAGCTGCAAGTCTCTTGGGGTATGTCTCTATAAGATTGGCACATCTAGCCACTGGGATTT
Organism: Coregonus lavaretus; assembly: GCF_964263955.1. Taxonomy (NCBI): domain Eukaryota; kingdom Metazoa; phylum Chordata; class Actinopteri; order Salmoniformes; family Salmonidae; genus Coregonus; species Coregonus lavaretus. The sequence goes on from NW_028158101.1 coordinate 306,334, forward strand.
TTGCCCATTCTTCAAGGCAAAACTGCTCCTGCTCCTTCAAGTTGGATGGGTTCCGCTGGTGTACAGCAATCTTTAAGTCATACCACAGATTCTCAATTGGATTGAGGTCTGGGCTTTGACTATACCATTCCAAGACATTTAAATGTTTCCCCTTAAACAACTTGAGTGTTGCTTTAGCAGTATGCTTAGTCCTGCTCAATTATAGTCTCATCTGACCAGAGTACATTCTTCCATATGTTTGGGGAGTCTCCCACATGCCTTTTGGCGAACACCAAACGTGTTTGCAAATTTTTTTGCTTTAAGCAATGGCTTTTTTCTGGCCACTCTTCCATAAAGCCCAGCTCTGTGGAGTGTACGGCTTAAAGTGGTCCTATGGACAGATACTCCAATCTCCGCTGTGGAGCTTTGCAGCTCCTTCAGGGTTATCTTTGGTCTCTTTGTTGCCTCTCTGATTAATGCCCTCCTTGCCTGGTCCGTGAGTTTTGGTGGGTGGCCCCCCAATGGTGCTCCGTGGGATTTTCAAAGTTTCAGATATTTTTTTATAACCCCAACCCTGATCTGTACTTCTTCACAACTTTGTCCCTGACCTGTTTGGAGAGCTCCTTGGTCTTCATGGTGCCGCTTGCTTGGTGGTGCCCCTTGCTTAGTGGTGTTGCAGACTCTGGGGCCTTTCAGATCAGGTGTATCTATACTGAGATCATGTGACAGATCATGTGACACTTAGATTGCACACAGGTGGACTTTATTTAACTAATTATGTGACTTCTGAAGGTAATTGGTTGCACCAGATCTTGCACCAGATCTTCGGCGATGTCATTTACAAAATAGCCTCCAACACTCTACTCAGCAAATTGGATGTAGTCTATCACAGTGCCATCCGTTTTGTCTCCAAAGCCCCATACACTACCCACCACTGTGACCTGTACGCTCTTGTTGGCTGGTCCTCACTACATGTTCGTCGTCAAACCCACTGGCTCCAGGCCATCTATAAATCACTGCTAGGCAAATCCCCGCCTTATCTTAGCTCATTGGTCACCATAGCAGCACCCACCCGTAGTCTGCGCTCCAGCAGGTATATCTCACTGGTCATTCCCAAAGCCAACACCTCCTTTGGCCGCCATTCCTTCCAGTTCTCTGCTGCCAATGACTGGAACGAATTGCAAAAATCTCTGAAGCTGGAGACTCTTATCTCCCTCAATAACTTTAAGCATCAGTTGTCAGAGCACCTTACCGATCACTGCACCTGTACACAGCCCATCTGAAATTAGCCCACCCAACTACCTCATCCCTATATTGTTATTTATTTTGCTCTTTTGCACCCCAGTATCTCTATTTGCACATAATCTCTTGCACATCTAGCATTCCAGTGTTAATACTATTGTAATTATTCTGCACTATAGCCTATTTATTGCCTTACCTCCATAACTTGCTACATTTGCACACACTGTATATATATTTTCTGTTGTATTTCTGACTTTATGTTTTTTACCCCATATGTAACTCTGTGTTGTTTTTATTGCACTACTTTGCTTTATCTTGGCCAGGTCGCAGTTGTAAATGAGAACCTGTTCTCAACTGGCTTACCTGGTTAAATAAAGGTGAAATAAAAAAAATAAAAAAAATAAAAATTTAGGGGCTTCATAGCAAAGGGGGTGAATACATATGCACGCACCACTTTTCCGTTATTGATTTTTTATAAAAAATTTTAACAAGTTATTTTATTTATTTGACTATTTTGTGTATGTCCATTACATGAAATCCAAATAAAAATCAATTTAAGGTTGTAATACAACAAAATAGGAAAAACGCCAAGGGGGATGAATACTTTTGCAAGGCACTGTAGGTAGGGGTAAAGTGACTATACATAGATAATAGACAGCGGGTAGCAGCAGTGTAAAAAGAAATGGAGGGGGGGGGGCTGTCAATGTAAATAGTCCGGGTGGCCATTTTATTAATTGTTCAGCAGTCTTATGGCTTGGGGGTAGAAGCTGTTAAGGAGCCTTTTGGTCCTAGACCTGGCACTCCGGAACTGCTTGCCATGCGGTAGCAGAGAGAACAGTCTATGACTTGGGTGACTGGAGTCTTTGACAATTTCTTGGCCTTTCCTCTGACACCGCCTAGTATATAGGTCCTGGATGGCAGGAAGCTTGGCCCCAGTTATGTACTGGGCCGTACGCACTACCCTCTGTAGCGCCGAGCAGTTGCCATACCAGGCGGTGATGCAACCGGTCAGGATGATCTCGATGGTGCAGCTGTATAACTTTTTGAGGATCTGGGGACCCATGCCAAATCTTTTCAGTCTCCTGAGGGGTGGCGTTGGTGGAGTGTGTGTGGCGTGTGGAGTGTGTGTGGCGTGTGGAGTGTGTGTGGCGTTGGTGGAGTGTGTGTGGCGTTGGTGGAGTGTGTGTGGCATTGGTGGAGTGTGTGTGGCGTGTGGAGTGTGTGTGGCGTTGGTGGAGTGTGTGTGGCGTTGGTGGAGTGTGTGTGGCGTTGGTGGAGTGTGTGTGGCGTTGGTGGAGTGTGTGTGGCGTTGGTGGAGTGTGTGTGGCGTGTGGAGTGTGTGTGGCGTGTGGAGTGTGTGTGGCGTGTGGAGTGTGTGTGGCGTGTGGAGTGTGTGTGAGGGGGGCGTTGATAGCACATGAGAGGGCAGGCACAGCATATATACTCAAGTGACCGCCCAACCTCCGCCTCCACTTCATACCAAGTACACACTCCCACCTCCACTCCATACCAAGTACACACTTCCACCTCCGCCTCCACTCCATACCAAGTACACACTCCCACTACGCTCCACTCCATACCAAGTACACACACCCACTACGCTCCACTCCATACCAAGTACACACACCCACCTCCGCTCCATACCAAGTACACACTCCCACCTCCGCTCCATACCAAGTACACACTCCCACCTCCGCCTCCACTCCATACCAAGTACACTCCCACCTCTGCCTCCACTCCATACCAAGTACACACTCCCACTACGCTCCACTCCATACCAAGTACACACTCCCACCTCCGCCTCCACTCCATACCAAGTACACACTCTCAACTCCGCCTCCACTCCCACCCCATTCAGGGGACCCTCCCTCTCCTCTGGCCCAATAAAAGCCACTTCCATAGGGCAGGAGACACGAGAGGGCCTGGCCCGAGCTCTCAACTCCACACTGATGACTCCTTTTTATGCATCTGATTAATGTGAGCTGAATGCTTGGTCAGTAAAAACAGGACCTTTCCATCCATTTGTGTGTAGAAGACAGATAATTATGCTTCAAGCCCGTCTTGGGACTGGGAGATGTGCGCCTGCTAGCTATAGCATGTGGTATTGATTGCTGCAAAGTGCATGGTAGTATGATGTCTGGTTTCAGCCCATTTAGATGGGGATTGGGGAAGGGTCCCAGCAGCGATACAGACAGAAACATTTCCTCATTGATACACTGTTGCTAGCTTTAACTTGTGCTGAGTTTTACTGATCATATAACATTTTACACAGGTAAATATATTTTGGAAAGTAAAATCTTTGGAAACGAAGCATGTCTGGCTAGATGACCTGAACTCATCCCATTGTTATCATTTATGGTGTCAAAGCACATTCCCAGACACAAAGTTCACAATATCCCAGACACAGAGTTCCCAATATCCCAGACACAAAGTTCCCAATATCCCAGACACAGAGTTCACAATATCCCAGACACAGAGTTCCCAATATCCCAGACACAGAGTTCCCAATATCCCTAGACACAGAGTTCCCAATATCCCAGACACAGAGTTCCCAATATCCCAGACACAGAGTTCCCAATATCCCAGACACAGAGTTCCCAATATCCCAGACACAGAGTTCCCAATATCCCTAGACACAGAGTTCCCAATATCCCAGACACAGAGTTCCCAATATCCCAGACACAGAGTTCCCAATATCCCAGACACAGAGTTCCCAATATCCCAGACACAGAGTTCCCAATATCCCAGACACAGAGTTCCCAATATCCCAGACACAGAGTTCCCAATATCCCAGACACAGAGTTCCCAATATCCCAGACACAGCGTTCCCAATATCCCAGACACAGAGTTCCCAATATCCCAGACACAGAGTTCCCAATATCCTAGACACATAGTTCCCAATATCCCAGACACAGAGTTCCCAATATCACCTGAACAACTCCCATACAGGAGTCCAGGAAGATGGTTCCTTTGGGTTCTTTGGAGATCTTCTCATCCTTGTAGAAGTTCAGGTTGTAAGAGCTGTCATCCAGCTGGGTTAGGTGGAAATACCTCCTCTTGAAAGACTGGAAAGTACAGTAAAACAATAACAATCCCATTTATATTATTAGAGAACAAGAGGCATAATTTGGGCCCAGATAATTGCCCCAGCATGGTTAGGAGGAACTCAAGACCATAAATATTTCACAAAATCCATCAGCTTGTCTGATAAATGGTGTTGATGAAAATCTAGCTACATCCTTCTGTCACTGGAGACACGAGCACGGACTATTGCTCACATCTGGCACACCGTGTAAAGTCATTCCTCATAGAGATAGCTAGTGTCATCGTCGCCATTAGGATCACTCACCCTCATGGTGACACTGATGGCACTGTTCATGTTGCCTTTGTACAGCCAGCCATGCTTGGTGATCCCTCCTTTCTGGGAACCTAGGGAGGCTGTGTCCTGGAAGAGACATGGGCATGGGCTCAGACACACTCAAGAAAACACACATACACAATCACATACACGGCACCACATCAAAACATGACCTGGACCCACGCTCTGTGCAAGGCCCTTTGATCCTGTGGTTGATATAAATGTCAGTATAGGAGACGTGGCGAGATGAGAACAGCCTCAGTTTGATAATAATAATAATAATATGCCATTTAGCAGACGCTTTTATCCAAAGCGACTTACAGTCGTGCGTGCATACATTTTTTTGTGTATGGGTGGTCCCGGGGATCAAACCCACTACCTTGGCGTTACAAGCGCCGTGCTCTACCAGTTGAGCTACAGAGGACCACACTCTTGATGGACACTCTTAGAAAAAAAAGGGCTCCAAAAGGGTTCTTCGGCTGTCCCCATATGAGAACCATTTTTGGTTCCAAGTAGAACCATTTTTGGTTCCAAGTAGAACCCTTTTTGGTTCCAGGTAGAACCCTTTTGGGGTTTCATGTAAAAACCCTCTGTGGAAAGGGTTTTACCTGGCACCAAAAAGGGTTCTTCAAAGGGTTCTGCTATGGTATAGCTGAAGAACCCGTTTAGGTTCTAGATAGCACCTTTTTTTTTCTAAGAGTGTAGGTCTATTGGACTCCAAACAAGCAGCCAGCATATTCAACTAACCTCCACTATGAACCCAAATAAACAGCCCCTCTCCATGGCTTCTGCTCGTGACCATTTCATCCCAATTCTCAGCTACTACCATGAAACCATCCAATCCACTGGCAAAGAGAACACATGACGAAACACACGGCTACCATCTCTATTACCATGAAGACTTCCAGAGGCGTAATGATCTGTGTAAATAAATCAATTAGGGGAGTAGTAAAAGGGTAGAGGAGATAGGGCACCAGCGTTTTACCCCTGGCCTGGTCTCCATCAGGTCCTCCACATGTCCAGAGTGTTTAAGCCTCTTCTCTTTGACAGACTACAGAAGGTAAAACCCAATGTTCCAGAGACGCTTTTAGAAACGGACAAATAATTAATGGGTTTTCAAGATGACTTTGTATGACATGACTACTATCCCCTCTCATCCAGTAAAATATCTTTAAAGGTGTTGGCAGAGCGCAGAATATTTTCAGCATATCAGAGGAGGGTCTGGAAACGTTCATGGCCTGCTTCCAGTTATCACCCTCTGGCCAGAAGACGCCAGTCAACCAGAGGACCAGACAATTTACTTGTGTTTGCTTACAGTGAACCCCAAAGCTCTGCAAATGTTGCCTGGTAACACCCAAACCAACCAGATTAACTAAACTGTTGTATCAATCAACCTTAGATGCAACACAGTGCAGAATAATTCCATAATCAATTACACATTTGACCATAAACGTTTTCATGTTGGTCACTTTACCCCTGCCTTGTGGTAATGCTGTTTTCTTTAAATACATGAACAGACATGGGGCTGGGGTTTCTGTGTGTGTGTGTGTGTGTGAGAGAGGATTTATTTGGGGATTTCAGGAGAAAAGGCCCACTTCCTTAACTATCATAACTATCATCTGCTCGGAGAAGGCCCACTTCCCTATCTATCATAACTATCATCTGCTCGGGGTCTGTAGCTGGGATACTCTGGGCCGGGGAACATACTTTTACAGCAGTGTGGGAGAGAGGTGAGGTGAAGGGTGAGCTGGGAGGAGTCTTGTCATCAGATCTAATGCCCCTCCCCTGTCAGATCAAGAGTTTCAAAACCCAGAGACGCAACATCGCGAGACTTCCGGGAATGCTTGCGAAGCAGACCAGGCCGGGGTTTGGGGTTCGAGAAGTCAATGAGAGAAGTGAAAGATTCTTCCTTAGCTGTTAATTTTCTCGACATCTAAAGTCACAATCTAGATTTGAGACAACGTCTTAAGTAGTTGAACATGTTATTACTCCGACTGGTGAAAGTGACAAACATTTTCAGCAAAAACAACATTATATCAAAAGAGTGCCTTTGATTTGATGGGCTGCACATGCGCAGTTCAGCGCGGGACGACCGTTAGACCCGATCTGTCACACCCTGATCTGTTTCACCTGTCCTGTGCTTGTCCCCACCCCCCACCAGGTGTCTCCCATTTGTCCCCATTATCTCCTGTGTATTTATACCTGCGTTTTCTGTTTGTCTGTTGCCAGTTCGTCTTGTCTCGTCAAGCCTACCAACGTGGTTTTCCCGTACGCCCGTTTCTCGCTAGCCCCTGTTTTTCTAGTGTTTCTGGTTTTGACCACTCTGCCTGCCTTGACCCTGAGCCTGCCTGCCTGCCTTGACCCTGAGCCTGCCTGCCGTTCTGTCCCTTACTGACTCTGCCCTGGATTACCGACCTCTGCCTGCCCTTGACCTGACCTCTGCCTGCCCTTGACCTGACCTCTGCCTGCCCTTGACCTGACCTCTGCCTGCCCTTGACCTGTCGTCTGCCTGCCCCCTGTTTTGTTAATAAACATCTGTGATTCGAACTGTCTGCATCTGGGTCTTATCCTGAGTTCTGATACGATTACGTGTTCCTGCGCATGAGCTTAGCTAGCCAACGTCGCCAACAAGCGTGATCGGGGATTTCTATTGGAGAAGCACTTTCTGCCTATCTTCTTACTGTCCTGTCTTTGACTGAGGGGTTCAGTGGTCAGGCCCTGACCTCTGGTGACCTGGGCTAGTCTCTCGGCTCAACAATCCATTTGCCTAAATCACAGATAAGTGAATAAGGTCACTCGAGTCCCTATAAATATTACATTAACATTTTAGTCATTTAGCAGACGCTCTTATCCAGAGCGACTTACATGAGCAATTAGGGTTAAGTGCCTTGCTCAAGGGCACATCGACAGATTTTTCACCTAGTCGGCTCGGGGATTAGAACCAGCAACCTTTCGGTTACTGGCACAATGCTCTTAACCACTAAGCTACCTGCCGCCCTTTATTACTCTAAAGACCTTTGCTATGGAATGCCTGTAGGGGAGCATTGACTGACACGACATAAAGGAGACATAATTCACATGAATGTGACAGATGCAAATGTCAACATGACCCTAGCAGTTTAAGAGATGCAAGCATAACAACAGCGTTATCAACAGCCTGAGACTGCCTCGGGTGATGCACTGCAGAACACCGTCCCTCTGAGGGTTTCTATAGGCATCAGTGATCCAGCCTCCCTTCAGGGTTGGCTTGATCACAGGTGACCCGATAGCCTCCCTGGTGTGCACTGACTCCCAGTCTCACAAGACACTTCAAGGCCAACAAAGACTAATTTACACTGTTCACAGCAGAATTATACATCTCTATGGTTCACAGACCAAAGGTTTCTAGCTAAGGTTTCACAGTTGTATTATCAGGCAGTCACGAAATGTAAAATAATTTGCTCACAACAAAAAGGGCCAAACCCATGAGCTGTGAGGAGTGAGGAGTCTGGGACCATGAACACATGAACTTCTGCATGAGAAGCAGAGTAGAAAACCAGAGACCATTTGAGAGGCGGCCAGCGAACCAAAGTCCTGCAGTTAATTACCCTTTATTCTTTAGACATAACATGAGCTATTTAGACACAACATGAGCTATTTAGACACAACATGCGCTGTTTAGACACAACAATCTGTCTTAGGAGAGCATGGAAACCTAATTAATTATTCTGTCTGTCTGTCTGTCTGTCTGTCTGTCTGTCTGTCTGTCTGTCTGTCTGTCTGTCTGTATGGAGGATTATTCGTATTAGGATGATTTGTACATGGAGCTGGTGGGCCAGGTTGAGGGTCAAGAGTTGAGGTAAAAGCTGATTGGAATAAGCACAAGTGGCTTAGCTAAATAGTTGGTTATTTGTAACTTTCTACAGACATTCACTTACCTCATCTTTATCGACATCTTCATCAATCTCAAAAACGTGGACAGCCAGTTTGTCTGGTCTGCACACTTTGCTGTAAAACACAAGGATATGGATATAGGATTGTATCTTATCTATCGGGAGGTCAGAGGTCATTCATTATCTATCAGAGGTCATTCATTGATATAAGAAATTAAACCTAATGTAATGTACAGTGCAGGTCCCACTTACATAGGAAGCTCGAACTAATTAAACCCAGGAAAACCATTGTGAAAATTTGTGTCATATTTCATTGTTTCAATTTCCCTCCCTGGACACTGAATGTTAACCAAAGGGCTGTTGACATCAATGGCAAGTCTCAAGGTCGGGGCAGCTTCATTTTATGTCCAAATTCCACCACGATGACACTTGAAACCATATTCCTGGAACTAATGACACACTCTTAGAACCGGGGGTGGTTTCCACCCTGACTAAATCCCACTGCTCCAGGAATAACCTGAGTTTGTCTTGAACAGGAAGTCTCCGTTGTTATTGCGGGTTAAAAAAATAAAACCTGTATTTCCTTGTAGGGTATCCATGCCAAAATCTCCTCACCAATCAGCAACTAAGGCTGATTGAAGAGTACAGACAGCCTGACACTGTCTGACACGTGTGTGCGTGTGCGTGGACTTTAGTGTGAAATCTCGGCCTACATTAGAGGGTAGCTGTACTAACTTGCCCAGGAGGAAGTCACCACTTGGTTACACGATATACAACATTGTACTGTCAAGACAACCGTTCTGAACAACAGGCTTACTTTGGAAGCTGCCGAAAGTCCCCGGAGTAATCCTCGTACTTGTAAGTAACGACATGCAAGTCAGAGTTGTAGGTCTTGATGCACTAAAATAAAGAGAGAGAGACAATCAATGGCTTTCATGTGTAAATCATTTACATTTTAGTCATTTTAGCAGACGCTCTTATCCAGAGCGACTTACAGTTAGTGAGTGCATACATTTTCATACTGGCCCCCCCGTGGGAATCGAACCCACAACCCTGGCGTTGCAGGCGCCATGCTCTACCAACTGAGCTACAGGGGACTACGAGACACAGTTTCAAAATATTTAGTCTAAAAAAACAAGAAACATTCATACAAGCGCACACAACAACCAATCTGTGTTAACCGAACTAAGTCTCATTCTTCCTACATATGAGGAATGCTCATCTTGAGCAGATTAGTTGACTGAAAAGAGAATCAGTAGCTCAGCAGGGCCACTTTCTCATCCGCCTTCACATTTAGTACTTGATGACTGAAAAGTTCATATTTTAAAAAGTCTGTGATTAAGAAACACTTGGCGACTTTGTCTCATCTTATACCCTAGATATCAACTTAGTTATTTATTTATTTATTTTTAGGGGGGGGGGGGGGGATTAAAATGGTAGAGTTTTTGGTTGAGTCAAATCTTGCAATTAGAAAAGGAAATGTTTTATGATGAGAGTAGTATGACATATATCTAAATTATGATCCACTCCATAGTTATGTCTGGGAACAGATATGTAGGCTATGTGTGACGTTTTAAATGTATGTAGTTGAGTCCTTAACTAATAATGTTCTGTACTATACATTATGTCATATTTCATGTGGACCCCAGGAAGAGGAGCTGATGCTTTTGTAGCGGCTAATGAGGATCCTAATAAATACCAAATACCAAAACACTTCAGCTTTGTTTGGGGAGCCTGGCAGTCCAGTAAAGAGGAGTTCATAGTCCAATACAAAGGCTGCTGTCATGTCTCCCATCCACAGTTACTCCAGAGCAGGAACTTTTAAGGCGTGTGTGTTTGACGCTTCACCCCAGACTTCAGGGATCATCAAGTAGGCATTAGAGGAACCCCGTCCGAACTGGGAGGGAATATACCCATCTGGATCTCTCAATCTGGGGGAGACATCTGTCACTGATTGATTTGAACATACAGAATGGTATTTATATAGAGTCAGGCCACAAGAAGTGGCCTGACAGGGGAGTCCTGCTGCCGAGGAAAGGAAATCTGATCAGGCTATAGGAATGGAAAACAGAGCGGCTTGTACTCTGCAGCTGTCCTGCTGATATCATATTGCACCTGACCAAAAGGTGTTTCTCCATTACTGAAGACTGGACTCCCTAAACTCTGACCCATGACCTGAGCGGTCAGCAGCCAGTTGCCTCTGGTTTACAGAGCTTTCAGCGTTAAACTGGAAGCAGTGTGTCCATTAAGTGTCCAACTGTTCACACAGGACACAAGGACAGCAAACCATTGTGTGGCTCAGGTAGATTGTGTGTTTAAGCAAGACTATAGCCCTTTACACTCGTACCCACACACAGGTTGAAAATTGCAGATTTGGACACAACATCATACACACATGAATGCACTCATGACTGCGTTCTATGCGCATCGAAATGACGATTTGTTTCTCTGAATTGCTTTGTGAAAACCTAACGCTATAAAATCGCATTTTATAACTTAGCTGGTCATGTTGGCAATAGAACAAGCTTTCAAATCATGCCCACCTGACCCAGATTGCGATTTATAATGGACCGTTTTTGGATTGCGTAAACAACAACAGTAATTGTGTTCCAAACAAAACAACTACAAGTGTGTTTACTGTAGTTCCTCAACAGCACAGCTAGGAGAGCTAAAAAAAAAAAGTACCTTATAGTTGACGACTCTTCTTTGAGTCATAAAAGTGCATTGAAATTACTTGGTAACTGTGCACACGTTGGAGACAGCAGTTATTCCTCTCTCTCAAACCATTGTAATTTTTTTTTGTCTTACGTTGCACCTACCCCCACACTTTCCAGGAATAGTTTTATCATGTTACTGTCCAGCGAATTCAGATTTCGTTATCAACAAATGCGGCAAAAAGTACAGTAAATGTAAAATGCACATAAAATCAACAGTGTAATGTTTTGGATTCAGTCTTGTGTCAGGTGAACTTTTTGTGCAGTCAACTTTGGTCTAATCATTCTCCCATTATCACCAAACTGTTCCCTTTCTATTGCTACCATGGTTACGCATATGCTTTTCATACTTCTTCTGTAAGAAACATTTCAATGTAGCCCTATCCATAAAGGCCAATTCCCACGAGTGTAAAGGGTTAAGGTCAGACTGTCCTATTTTTTCATTTAACCTTTATTAACTACTTAATAGACTACGGTATGGGAACACAATGTACAGTAAAGCCTGACTATATTCTGATTTCAAGATCGATTTCAATACCACTTAGTTGCAGAAGGCATTTGCCAGGCTTTACCAGGGAGGTGCTACTGTAACCAAGGCTCTGAAGGGATGAAGAACAATCCATTTACTTTGGATCTGGATTCCGTTGATCCGTTTTTTTTTGGTCTCCTGGCCTGAACAGATGTTATTGAAGAGAATGAAAATACTCCCGTTGACTGGATGGCTTCCAGTAACGTCCCATAATTCCTACGCCTGTCTTGTACTGAACAATAAAACACCATTGTGTAACAAAGTATGTGCTAGGTGAAATGGAAGTTCGGTTCGGCTGGACACTTTCAATAAACAATGGGGAAATCATCACAGACCCTAAAGTGCGTGCAGCCCAGTGTGTTTCCATATCTATTGATCTTGTACAGGCCGCCATGTACATCAATGCCAGGTCAGAAGCTGGCTGAAGACTGACTCTAATGTCTGTATTTAATATGGCTGCATGGTGCAAGTAATGGCACATCTCAATGCCAACATCTAACTGTCAATAAAACCACCGCTCTCCCTGCACAAAGGTTAATTCCTGCAGGCTTATTGCACTCTTGGATCTTACCTCTTGGACAAACAGACTCTGTGCCTCCTTCTCGCCGTTCTCAGGCACTGTGGGGTAGAGAGTTCTTCCTTGGCGTCTCTGAGTTGAAATCTGTGGACGGAAAACAGTTTTATTTAGCTAATTATATCAAGTTCATGGCAGGCTCTGGTTAAATTATGAGACTAGATGAGTGTAGTGTGATGCTCTGAAAATGAACTCGACACGGTAAATCACGACAGATTAAGAACTATATACTATATACAAGACATCCTTTGGGATTCCTAACATGTTATTTTCTCAGTACTACAGTATGTGGACCTGGTTTACTGAATGTTCCGGAAAATATTGTTCCATGCTAGAGAATGGTCTCAGGTCTGTGGAGGTTCTGGAGGGCAGAGAGGGAGGCGGGTCCAGAATGGGATGCTCCTTTCCTCCACATTGTTGAGCTCCAGGCAGGGCCAGGGAACCACACACAGACAGACACACCCAGGGCCTTCAGCCTGGCTCTCAGCCACCCAGCCCAGCGATGGGGCTCCCTCCCTCCCTGAGGAGCTGGGCTCTGTGTCTCAACACCTCCACCACCTTACTCCTGTTCTCTCGATAAAGGCTGTTTCCTTCAGCTGGTGGTGGGTGTTTAGTGATGGGATGGAATGACGTAACACAGATTGGGTTCCCGAGTGGCGCAGCTGTCTGAGGCACTGCATCTCAGTGCTAGGGGCGTCACTACAGACCCTGGTTCGATTCCAGGCTGTATCACAATCCGGCCGTGATTGGGAGTCCCATAGGGCGGCGCACAATTGGCCCAGCGTCGTCCGGGTTTGGCCGGGGTAGGCCGTCATTGTAAATAAGAATTTGTTCTTAATTGACTTGCCTAGTTAAATAAAGGTTAAATAAAATAAAAATAGTATCAACATAATACCACTAGAATAACTCAGTGCTTTCAGTATGCCAGTCCTCACAGAAAATATCGTGACACGTTCAACCCTCATTACCCATTCACAAGGCCTCTAGCCCACTCCTGACGACACAGAACCTCCTCAGTAGGACTTCATTTTCAGTAAGACCGTTTTTCACTAAGACAGATACATTTTGTGAATGAATTACTGTATATGTGGGACTCATTTTAGACATGAGTAATGTCTTGATATGTAGGAGGATTTATGAATGGCGACTATTGTTGGAGATCCCTTCTGTTGTGCTTCACTCTTAACAGGACATTTTCATCCCGGTTAGGAGTGTAGTTCTGAGTTCCCCTTGGAGACCTATCTGACGCATCCCACTTGAAAGGAGATTCCCCCTGATGATAACTGTACAAGAGAGTGTTTTGTACCCCCTATCCTCTCTAGCTTTTTACTTCATACTGATTCCTTAAGCAGAAACCTTTCAACGTAACGTCTTTAGAGTAGAGGAAAGAAACAAAGCGCCACTACAGAGGACGAGGCAGAGTTACCCGACATGGGTGAGAGAGAAACAAACTACAGCAAAGGAATAACAAACGTCAACTTCCCCACCTAACTCGAATCTTTTTAAAGCCAAACTGGACATAGTTCAAAGGTGAACCGTGACAGAGATGTGTCTGTGGTCCCTGACTTACAGTAAAGCATATTTTAAGATCAGGGCAATGGGACAGTAGTGAGGTAAGCAATTCAACACAGCTGTAGATTTCCTGTTCATGCAGCTTTTGCTGAGCAACTTAACCGACGTAGGTCTGCTTTCGTCATTATCTCTGAACTCCGGCGGCAGGTAGCTTAGTGGTTAAGAGCGTTGTGCCAGTAACCGAAAGGTCGCTGGTTCTAATCCCCGAGCCGACTAGGTGAAAGATCTGTCGATGTGCCCTTGAGCAAGGCACTTAACCCTAATTGCTCATGTAAGTCGCTCTGGATAAGAGCGTCTGCTAAATGACTAAAAAAAAATAAAAAATAAAAAAAATAAACTCCAGCAGACACATTACCAAGATCTTTTCCAGCATGCAGCTCTCCAATTAAACTTGAATTGAGTCACAGACTGTGAAATGAGCCACAAAAGCCCAAGCAGGTCAGTACAGACGTAATTTTCTACTCTCTATGCCCAAACACAGGATGGAAAATAGACATTCAAAATGCTAGACCAAACCTCACCCCAAGGCTAATCAATGCTAGACCAAACCTCACCCCAAGGCTAATCAATGCTAGACCAAACCTCACCCTAAGGCTAATCAATGCTAGACCAAACCTCACCCCAAGGCTAATCAATGCTAGACCAAACCTCACCCCAAGGCTAATCAATGCTAGACCAAACCTCACCCCAAGGCTAATCAATGCTAGACCAAACCTCACCCCAAGGCTAATCAATGCTAGACCAAACCTCACCCCAAGGCTAATCAATACTAGACCAAACCTCACCCCAAGGCTAATTAATGCTAGACCAAACCTCACCCCAAAGCTAATCAATGCTAGACCAAACCTCACCCCAAGGCGAATCAATGCTAGACCAAACCTCACCCCAAGGTGCAGTAGCACAAAAAGAAAGAGACTAGCTCTATCTCATATTTTCTGCAGAAATGATTTCCTTGTGAATCAATGGGATATTATTATGCACTCCACAAGCTTGGTCATAGAGCCTAATGACAGGTCCAGAGGTCCTTTCAGGTAACTAACCTAATGGTACAGGAGTGCAGGGCCACAGTTACAGTCAGACATTTCAAAGGGAACCAATGGAGATGAATAGGTAACTTGTTGTTAAAATACAGTTACAGTAGAGGTTTATTGATAATCAACACGGTGACTGTGGTTGATGTGAATAGTCAGCTACCGCTGAGCATTGCCTTCCCGCCTGTGTCTGTGTCTGCCTGGTGCCAGTAGAGCCTAGCCCTCTGCTGCCTGCCATAAATACAATGAATAAAGTTATCGGATGAGTGAGGTAGCCTCGCAATTCCAACGTAGAGAGTCACCAATCAGTTTTGACATTACTGGCGTAGTGTACTGTACCGAATGTTTCATTGCCCGTCATGTTTGTTTATCATGACAATACCTCAGTAACAAAGCTGTCACCACCACACTCATGAACCAAGATGGCGTAGCAGTGTGGTCGTGGATTCTGTTGTGTCCTTGTGTAAATAGCCTGTTTTTTTAGTTTTTTAGTCTTTTTTCGTATATATTTCTCTATCTCACTTTCCATTCTTTAACTAAATATACTTTCCTGCAACCCGCCTCACCCAATGTGGAACGGATTCTATTATTTCTTTATTTTTATCAAGAACCTACGGCTGAAACTAGCCAGCTAGCCAGCTAACTAGCTACTTGCTATTAGCCACCGTTAGCGGTCTTCACCACTGTCCGTGGCCTGCACTACCTACCAGCCAGCTCTAGCCTGGACAATTATCGGCCAGTCTGCACAGCGTGCTCTCGACCCAGAGCATATCGGATTTTCTGCCAGAATCACTGAATCACTGGACCTTAACACCGGATCATCGCAACTAGCTAGCTGCAACCGAATGGCTGTTGTTGTTGTTGTTGGCTAATTCACCACTGTCCTGATGCACCAGTTAGCCTTGAGCTAGCCTCGAACCAGGCCCATCTCCCGGCTATCTACCTCTCTGTCAACCAGACGGGACCTCCTAGTGTCGACACGGAGCCCCGCCGATCCATCACGACTGGTCTGCCGACGTAATCGTCTGATGTGGTTTCAACAGGCTTCCCGTTGCAACGACCACGAAGATCCATCTGCTAGCCCCGGCCCGCTAGCACGCGCAATCAACAGCCGTGCCTCCTGCTCGCCTGTGCTGTAGCAGCCTATGAACTGCTCCTGGACTTACCTATTGCTGCTCACTGGACCTTATGATCACTCAGCTACACAGCTGATGCCTGCTGGACTGTTCCTTTACACGGTTACCCTATCCTGTTGATCTGTTTAGCCTCAGCCTAAACTTTCATCGCCATTACCAGTTGTTGTCTTAGCCCTCTGGAATAACACCTGTGATTGCGTTATGCCTCTCTCCCATGTCAATATGCCTAGCCTATTGCTGTTTGGGCTAGTTCTTATTATACAATTTCACTGTAGAGCCCCCAGTCCCGCTCAACCATCCTCAGAGAGATCCTTTGTCCCACCCCCCATACTCGCGGAGACCGGCTCATTTGGTACCTCCAGTGATGCTACCTCATTCATCGTTACCCAATGCTTAGGTGTACCTCCACTGTACTCATATCCTTCCATATCCTTGTCTGTACATAATGCCCTGAATCTATTCTACAACGCCCGGAAATCTGCCCCTTTTATTCTCTGTACCCAACGCACTAGAAGACCAGTTCTTAAAGCCTTTAGCCGTATCCTTATTCTATTCATCCTCTGTTCCTCTGGTGATGTAGAGGTTAACCCAGGCCCTGTAGCCCCCAGTATCACTCCTACTCCCCAGGCGCTATCATTTGTTGACTTCTGTAACTGTAAAAGCCTTGGTTTCTTGCATGTCAACATCAGAAGCCTCCTCCCCAAGTTGGAGTTATTCACTGCGTTAGCACACTCTGCCAACCCTGATGTTCTAGCAGTGTCTGAATCCTGGCTTAGGAAGGCCACTAAAAATTCTCTAATTACAACATTTTCCGTCTAGATAGAACTGCCAAAGGGGGTGGAGTTGCAATCTACTGTAGAGATAGCCTTGCAGAGCTCTATCATACTATCCAGGTCTGTGCCCAAACAGTTTGAGCTTCTACTTCTAAAAGTCCACCTTTCCAGAAATAAGTCTCTCATTGTTGCCGCTTGCTACAGCCCCCCCTCAGCCCCCAGTTGTGCCCTGGACACCATATGTGAATTGCTTGCCCCCCATCTATCCTCAGAGTTCGTACTCCTTGGTGACCTAAACTGGGATATGCTTAACACCCCGGCCATCCTACAATCTAAACTAGATGCCCTCAATCTCACACAAATTATCAAGGAACCTACCAGGTACAACCCTAAATCCGTAAACATGGGCACCCTCATAGATATCATACTGACAAATTTACCCTCTAAATACACCTCCACTGTCTTAAACCAGGATTTCAGCGATCACTGCCTCATTGCCTGCATCCGTAATGGGTCCACGGTCAAACGACCACCCCTCATCACTGTCAAACACTCCCTAAAACACTTCAGCGAGCAGGCCTTTCTAATTGACCTGGCCCGGGTATCCTGGATGGATATTGACCTCATTCCGTCAGTAGAGGATGCCTGGGTGTTCTTCAAACGTGCTTTCCTCTCCATCTTAAATAAGCATGCCTCATTCAAAAAAATTCAGAACTTAGAACAGATATAGCTCCTGGTTCACCCCAGACTTGACTGCCCTTGACCAGCACAAAAACATCCTGTGGCGTACTGCATTAGCATCGAACAGCCCCCGCGATATGCAACTTTTCAGGGAAGTCAGGAACCAATATACACAAATCAGTTAGGAAAGCAAAGGCTAGCTTTTTCTAACAAAAATTTGCATCCTGTAGCACTAACTCCAAAACGTTTTGGGACACTGTAAAGTCCATGGAGAATAAGAGCACCTCCTCCCAGCTACCCACTGCACTGAGGCTAGGAAACACTTTCACCACAGATAAATATACGATAATCGAGAATTTCAATAAGCATTTTGCTACGGCTGGCCATGCTTTCCACCTGGCTACCCCTACCCCGGCCACCAGCTCTGCACCCTCCAATGCAACTTGCCCATGCACCCCCCGCTTCTCCTTCACCCAAATTCAGATAGCTGATGTCCTGAAAGAGCTGCAAAATCTGGACCCCTACAAATCAGCTGGACTAGACAATCTGGACCCTTTCTTTCTAAAATTAGCTGCCGAAATTATCGCAACCCCTTTTACTAGCCTGTTCAACCTCTCTTTCGAAATAGTCTGAGATCCCCAGAGATTGGAAAGCTGCCGCGGTCATCCCCCTCTTCAAAGGGGGTGACACTCTAGATCCAAACTGTTACAGACCTATATCCATCCTGCCCTGCCTTTCGAAAGTATTTGAAAGCCAAGTTAACAAACAGATCACCGACCATTTTGAATCCCACCGTACCTTCTCCGCTATGCAATCTGGTTT
Organism: Coregonus lavaretus; assembly: GCF_964263955.1. Taxonomy (NCBI): domain Eukaryota; kingdom Metazoa; phylum Chordata; class Actinopteri; order Salmoniformes; family Salmonidae; genus Coregonus; species Coregonus lavaretus. The sequence goes on from NW_028158101.1 coordinate 324,617, forward strand.
CCGAGCTGGTCATGGGTGCACCTCAGCCACGCTCAAGGTCCTAAACGATATAATAACCGCGATCGATAAAAGACAGTACTGCGCAGCCGTCTTCATCGACCTGGCCAAGGCTTTTGACTCTGTCAATCACCGCATTCTTATTGGCAGACTAAATAGCCTTGGTTTCTCAAATGACTGCCTCGCCTGGTTCACCAACTACTTCTCAGATAGAGTTCAATGTGTCAAATTGGAGGGCCTGTTGTCTGGACCTATGGCAGTCTCTATGGGGGTGCCACAGGGTTCAATTCTTGGGCCGACTCTATTCTCTGTGTATATCAATGATGTCGCTCTTGCTGCTGGTGACTCTCAGATCCACCTCTACGCAGACGACACCATTTTGTATACATCTGGCCCTTCATTGGACACTGTGTTAACAAACCTCCAAACGAGCTTCAATGCCATACAACACTCCTTCCGTGGCCTCCAACTGCTCTTAAACGCTAGTAAAACTAAATGCATGCTCTTCAATCAAACGCTGCTTGCACCCGCCCGCCCGACTAGAATCACTACTCTCGGCGGGTCTGACTTAGAATATGTGGACAACTACAGATACCTAGGTGTCTGGTTAGACCATAAACTCTCCTTCCCGACTCACATTAAGCATCTCCAATCCAAAGTTACATCTAGAATCGGCTTCCTATTTCGCAACAAAGCCTCCTTCACTCATGCAGCTAAACATGCCCTCGTAAAACTGACTATCCTACCGATCCTTGACTTTGGCTTTGTCATTTACAAAATAGCTTCCAACACTCTACTCAGCAAATTGGAAGTAGTCTATCACAGTGCCATCCATTTTGTCACCAAAGCCCCGTATATTCTACCCACCATTGTGACCTGTACGCTCTCGTTGGCTGGTCCTCACTACATATTCGTCGCCAAACCCACTGGCTCAAGGTCATCTATAAATCTCTTCTAGGCAAATCCCAGCCTTATCTTAGATCATTGGTCACCTTAGCAACACCCACCCGTAGTATGCGTTCCAGCAGGTATATCTCACTGGTCATCACCAAAGCCAACACCTCCTTTGGCCGCCATTCCTTCCAGTTCTCTGCTGCAAATGACTGGAATGAACTGCAAAAATCTCTGAAGCTGGAGACACTTATCTCCCTCACTATCTTTAAGCATCAGTTGTCAGAGAAGCTTACCGATCACTGCACCTGTACACAGCCCATCTGTAATTAGCCCACCCAACTACCTCATCCCCATATTGTTATTTACATTGTTATTTATTTTGCTCATTTGCACCCCAGTATCTCTATTTGCACATCATCTTCTGCACATCTATCACTCCAGTGATAATACTAAATTGTAATTATTTTGCACTATGTCCTATTTATTGCCTTACCTCCATAACTTACTACATTTGCACACACTGTATATAGATTTTCTATTGTGTTATTGACTGTACGTTTTGTTTATTCCATATGTAACTCTGTGTTGTTGTTGTTTTTATCGCACTGCTTTGCTTTATCTTGGCCAGGTCGCAGTTGTAAATGAGAACTTGTTCTCAACTGGCTTACCTGGTTAAATAAAGGTGAAATAAAAAATTTAAGAAATTAAAATAAAATAAATGTGTCATCAGCGGAGGACAAGATCTGATTCAGTGATGGGCTACGTCATAAGCATTCAACGTTGTACGACAACTGCAATGAGGACCATATTAAGGTCCTATTTGTGACACAGTTCCCTCCTCCACTTCCTCTCCCCAGCCCCAGGTTTCCTGCTGGGAGATGGTAAACTCTCCATGATCTAACCAGCAGAAACAAATGGGCGAGTAGGCTGGAGGAGGCCAGAGGGAGTCAGGAAGTGGACAAGAGGAAGCACAGGGAATATTAGTCTATATGAAGCACAGTGGAGATCTCTAGTGAGAAGACTAGCATGAGATCCAGCTACACCCAGCACGGAGCCGCTGGCATGTGGTCCCTCACAACACCCTGCTGAACGTCACTGATGATACATACAGTAGGCCTGCTACTACATAGAAATCTCCCATATCCTTATCTCCTGTTCCCCTCAGGTCTCTCTCTGAATCCTAGTACTTGAAGACGTACGTAGAGTTGTATTAGAACCATCCTGAAGGGGAGGAAGAGGAAGAGGAGGAAGTGGAGAAATAAGAAGAGGAGGAAGAGGAAGAGAAGGAATAGGAAGATGAGGAAGAGGAAGAGAAGGAATAGGAAGATGATGAAGAGGAGCAAGAGGAAAAGGAGGAAGAGGATGAATAGGAAGTGGAGGAAGATGATGAAGAGGAGGAGAAAGAATAGGAAGAGGAGGAAGAGGAGGAAGAAGGGGAAGATGAGGAAGAGGAAGATGAGGAAGGGGAAGAGGAAGAGGAGGAAGAGGAGGAAGAGGAGGAATAGGGAAAGGAGGAAGAGGAGTAAGAGGAGTAAGAGGAAGAGGAGGAATAGGAAGAGGAGGAGGAGGAAGAGGAGGAGGAGGGAAAGGAGGAAGAGGAGGAAGAGGAAGATGAGGAAGAGGAGGATGAGGAAGAGGAGGGAAAGGAGGAAGATGATGAAGAGGAAGATGAGGAAGATGATTATATGAGGAAGAGGAAAAGGAGGATAAGGAAGAGGAAGAAGAGGAGGAAGAGGAGGATGAGGAAAAGGAAGAAGATGAGGAAGATGAGGAAGAGGAAGATGAGGAAGAGGAAGAGGAGGAAGAGGAGGAAAAGGAGGAAAAGGAGGAAGATGATGAAGGGGAGGAAGATGAAGAAAAGGAGGAATAGTGTCTTGACATTCCTGGGAGGACAGCAGGGTAGAGAAACCTGACAGTGGGTCCTTAGCTGAGGCAGTGTCTGCCAACAAAAGGATTTACACACCAGCCAAGAACAGCACACAGACTAGCAGTGTGATCAGATGAGCTCCAGGTCTGGACTGGATTTATAGGCTCCTATCGCTTCACAGTCATCAGTGTCTGGGAGTTTAATAGCACCAAATACCCCCTTTACCTGCCTATAACACGGAATAAGGTCCAGCTGGGTTTAGGTAGTCATCTGACTCAGTCACGGTGTCTTCAGATGTCATCGCCTGTCGCTCCCTTCACAACACGCTGCTTGTAGTGTCCGGTACGCAGGACTCGTATGTCATGCATCGCCTGTCGCTCCCTTCACAACACGCTGCTTGTAGTGTCCGGTACGCAGGACTCGTATGTCATGCATCGCCTGTCGCTCCCTTCACAACACGCTGCTTGTAGTGTCCGGTACAGGACTCGTATGTCATGCATCGCCTGTCGCTCCCTTCACAACACGCTGCTTGTAGTGTCCGGTACAGGACTCGTATGTCATGCATCGCCTGTCGCTCCCTTCACAACACGCTGCTTGTAGTGTACGGTACGCAGGACTCGTATGTCATGCATCGCCTGTCGCTCCCTTCACAACACGCTGCTTGTAGTGTACGGTACGCAGGACTCGTATGTCATGGCCAGAGCAGAGCGTTACACTGTTGAATGAAGAATTGGATAGCTTGATAGTCCATGAGTAAGCTCCAGTAAGTATTCTTCTGTTCTGGCAATACACGCTGAATAAATCTAGGAAATCGAACCTTTCTTTAAAACACTTATTTTTCAAGGGAAATATGTAAAAACCATTATGGCTTCTGAAACAAAAGAAACCTCTCAGTAGACGAGAGAGAAAAAATATCTGTTGGATCGTGAGACAGTGAGGAAGGGTCATGTTTTGCTGATACAAGTGTCATTCCTGTCACTGTTAAGAGCATCTTCCAAAGAGTTCTCACTTCCTGAAGCGCCAGATTCCCATTGCATAGTTTCCACCCTGGGCGTTACATGTCGTGTAACAACGGAACGTTTGAGAGGGTGACATGGGCTAAGTCCTGCTGAATGGGGATAGAGATAGGCCTAACCCTGTTTTTCAGCGGCAGTTACTGGGAGACATGTCAGGATCGTGGGAAAGATGAACAGAGCAAAGTACAGAGAGAAACTTGATGAAAATCTGCTCCAGGGCGCTCAGGACCTCAGATTGGGGCGAAGGTTCACCTTCCAACAGGACAACGATCCTAAGCACACAGCCAAGACAACGCAGGAGTGGCTGCGGGACAAGTCTCTGAATGTCCTTGAGTGGCCCAGCCAGAGCCCGAACTTGAACCCGATCTAACATCTCTGGAGAGACCTGAAAATAGCTGTGCAGCAACGCTCCCCATCCAACCTGACAGAGCTTGAGAGGATCTGCAGAGACGAATGGTAGAAACACCCCAAATACAGGTGTGCCAAGCTTGTAGCGTCATACCCAAGAAGACTTGAATGCAGTAATCGCTGCCAAAGGTGCTTTGTCATTATTGGGTATTGATGAGGGAAAAGGCTGTAACGTAACAAAATGTGAAAAAAGTCAAGAGGTCTGAATACTTTCCAAAGGCAGGTTTTCATCAAGGATCGCTCTGTACTTTGCTCCGTTCATCTTTCCCTCGATCCTGACTAGTCTACCAGTCCCTGCCGCTGAAAAACATCCCCACAGCATGCTGCTGCCACCACCATGCTTCACCGTAGGGATGGTGCCAGGTTTCCTCCAGATGTGACGCTTGGCATTAAGGCCAAAGAGTTCATTCTTGGTTTCATCAGACCAGATAATCTGATTTCTCATGCCTTTGGGTAAACTCCAAGCGGGCTGTCATGTGCCTTTTACTGAGGAGTGGCTTCCGTCTGGCGACTCTACCATAAAGGCCAGATAGGTGGAGTGCTGCAGAGATGGTTGTCCTTCTGGAAGGTTCTCTCATCTCCACAGAGGAACTCTGGAGCTCTGTCAGTGACCATCAGGTTCATGGTCACCTCCCTGACCAAGGCCCTTCTCCCCCGATTGCTCAGTTTTGCCGGGCGGCCAGCTCTAGGTAGAGTCTTGGTGGTTCCAAACTTCTTCTATTTAAGGATGATGGAGGTCACTGTGTTCTTGGGGACCTTCAATGCTGCAGAAATGTGTTGGTACCCTTCCCCAGATCTGTGCCTCGACACAATCCTGTCTCGGAGCACTACGGACAATTCCTTCGACCTCATGGCTTGGTTTTTGCTCTGACATGCACTGTCAACTATGGGACCTTATATAGATAGGTGTGTGCCTTTCCAAATCAATTTAATTTACCACAGGTGGACTCCAATCAAGTTGTAGAAACATCTCAAGGATGCTCAATGGAGACAGGATGCACCTGAGCTCAATTCCAAGCATCATAGCAAAGGGTCTGAATAATTATGTAAAAAAGGTATTTCAGTTTATTTATATATATTTTTTAAACATTTCTACAAACCTGTTTTCGCTTCGTCGTTATGGGGTATTGTGTGTAGATTGCTAAGGATTTTTATTTATTTAATCAATTTTAGAATAAGGCTGTAACGTAACAACATCAAGGGGTCTGAATACTTTCAGAAGCCACTGTAGATCCATTCTTGTGTATTTAATTGTATTCCTCGTGTTACCATTTTATTTTTAAACTGCATCGTTGGGAAGGGCTCAAAAGCAAGCATTTCACGGTAAAGTCTACACCAGTTGTATTCGGCGCATGTCACAGATACTATTTTATTTTATTTGATGTTGATAGATTACATTGAGTTGATAGCAATTATTCACATGGTATATTAGTATGGAAACTACATGCATCAAGATCTTATCGACATTTACAGATTGTTTACTGTCAGCAATGAATGATATCCATCCTTATCTCACTGGCTACTCTGGACAATTATTCTGTAGCAATCTACATTTATTTATATATTTTTTACATTTTTAGTCATTTAGCAGACACTCTTATCCAGAGCGACTTACAGTTAGTGCATACATTATTTTTTTTTCATACCCCCTATGGGAATCGAACCCACAACCCTGACGTTGCAAACGCCATGCTCTATCAACTGAGCTACATCCCTGCCGGTCATTCCCTCCCCTACCCTGGACGACGCTGGGCCAATTGCACGCCGCCCCATGGGTCTCCCGGTCGCGGCCGGCTACGACGGAGCCTGGATTCGAACCAGGATCTCTAGTGGCACAGCTAGCACTGCGATGCAGTGCCTTAGACCACTGCGCCACTCGAACAAATGGTGTTCTATTCTATCTTCAAATACAATCCCATGGGCTTGGTCTCAAATGATAATCTATTCTATCTTCAAGTACAATTTGTAAGTCGCTCTGGATAAGAGCGTCTGCTAAATGATGTAAATGTAAATGTAAAGTACAATCCCATGGGCTTGGTCTCAAATTATAATCTATTCTATCTTCAAGTACAATCCCATGGGTTTGGTCTCAAATGATAATCTATGAGCCCTGCTCAAAAGCAGTGGACTATATAGTGAAAAGGGAGCCATGTGGGACACACAAATGGTATCTTAGCCTCGTTCTAGTGACAGGTCAGAAGGTCAGCGGTGACTCACCTGGAAGTCCTCCAGGGGGAACTGAAGCATGTCCCGGAGGACATCGCTGAGAATCTGGGTCTTCCTCTGGACAAGAACACTCTCATAGTCCAGTGGCTCGATAACTTTGGGCTTCACCTGGGGAAACACACAGACAACATGCTGTTAATATACAGGCGTTTACACAGACACAAATAAAACAGAAGAATATATCACCATCGTGACCAGGTGTCATTTGAAAGAGAAATCAAAGATGAAGGGCATAGTGCCGTAAAGTGAATTGGAGTCAAGGTAAGAAACCATAGCTGTCTACATACCGCTTTCCAGGAGGATTTCACAGTCACACAGGAGACTAATTAAAGGATCCCTTCTAAAGTGAAGGAAAGAGCTTCTCTGGAGCAGAGTGGTGAGGGCTCACCTTCAGAGAGACTCAGTGGAACTCGATGAGCACTAAACGTTCATGTGGAAAGTGAAGGCCTCATTTACCCCAGGTATAAAGGTACGAGAGGGATGTGGAGTCAGTGATACAACAGTGTAGTGCTCTCCATGGCTCACAGGCCTGATTTGACAGAGGACAGCATCTCAATGTACTGCAAAGGTAATAACATCACTTTGCCATTCCGGAGTAGGAGTTCATCACTCTGCAAGGTAAACATTAGACAGCCCTATTGAAACTCTGGTCTGGATTTGACCAGAGGACTGCTATGTAAAGGTGGACATCTCTTTTAGGGACGACTCTCTCAACTCTTAACACACGACATAAAGAGGGCGGAGTCTCACTGTGTACTTCAAAAGGAGAGCTAAGAAGTGACAGTGGGCCCTTGTCGAAAGTAGTACACTTTGGGACGCAGTCAGTATCGTAAGTTGAGCTCGGAGAATCTGTAGCTGCTGGGTCCTTGTCCTTACCCATGCTATCTGACAACCCTACGGGGGCTCCAGCCAGCAGCCGCCCATTAGAGAACACATCCATCCGCCTTTACGAGCTCACTGATGGAGTGGAGGATCATTATGACATCATGTCATTATGACATCATGTCACTCTCTGACAGCTAACACACAGCTCTGTCCCGTCACTAAGGAGCTGGAGCACACTACAGCTCATCGCCATGATTTCGAGCTACATTATCTAATGTTTAGAGAATTCGCTTGATAATCTATAAATGAATGTTTGGACCTCGCCTTCCAAACCATCTGGTTTTCTGATCGACATGATTACAGTTAGCTAAAAAAACATTGAACCTTTATATAATTGACTTTTGGGGTATTTTGAAAACAGAATTGTGCTGCATTGTTGTTCATATCAACATAATGCCTTACGCAGGTAAGAATGTGGATTTCATTCCAGAGGGAATCATCTGTAGCTTTTGCGTCTCACGTAATGTCTTCTGCTTGGACAAGCTGTTCCACAGCCGGCAGTGGAGTTACATAAGATACATCGATAGTGCTGCTACAGACCACATCTATCACTGACTATGACAATGTCCATTGAACTATATGAATCCACTGAAACACAGGGGACTTTGCTATATGATTATGTTGGTGGTATATATCATGGTAGTGTATACGACATGGCACAGTTCAGACATCTACTAATCAAGCAGTAAGAATACATAGTGGCCCATAAAGACACAGACCACTTGAGATGACTAAATCTATACTCTCAACAGCTTGAGATGACTAAATCTATACTCTCAACAGCTTGAGATGACTAAATCTATACTCTCAACAACTTGAGATGACTAAATCTATACTCTCAACAGCTTGAGATGACTAAATCTATACTCTCAACAGCTTGAGATGACTAAATCTATACTCTCAACAGCTTGAGATGACTAAATCTCTACTCTCAACAGCTTGAGATGACTAAATCTCTATACTCTCAACAGCTTGAGATGACTAAATCTCTATACTCTCAACAGCTTGAGATTACTAAATCTATACTCTCAACAGCGTGAGATGACTAAATCTATACTCTCAACAGCTTGAGATGACTAAATCTATACTCTCAACAGCTTGAGATGACTAAATATATACTCTCAACAGCTTGAGATGACTAAATCTATACTCTCAACAACTTGAGATGACTAAATCTATACTCTCAACAGCTTGAGATGACTAAATCTATACTCTCAACAGCTTGAGATGACTAAATCTATACTCTCAACAGCTTGAGATGACTAAATATATACTCTCAACAGCTTGAGATGACTAAATCTCTATACTATCAACAGCTTGAGATGACTAAATCTCTATACTCTCAAAAGCTTGAGATTACTAAATCTCTATACTCTCAACAGCTTGAGATGACTAAATCTATACTCTCAACAGTGTGAGATGACTAAATATATACTCTCAACAGCTTGAGATGACTAAATCTCTATACTCTCAACAGCTTGGGATGACTAAATCTATACTCTCAACAGCTTGAGATGACTAAATATATACTCTCAACAGCTTGAGATGACTAAATCTATACTCTCAACAGCTTGAGATGACTAAATCTCTACTCTCAACAGCTTGAGATGACTAAATCTCTATACTCTCAACAGCTTGAGATGACTAAATCTCTATACTCTCAACAGCTTGAGATGACTAAATCTATACTCTCAACAGCGTGAGATGACTAAATCTATACTCTCAACAGCGTGAGATGACTAAATATATACTCTCAACAGCTTGAGATGACTAAATCTCTATACTCTCAACAGCTTGGGATGACTAAATCTATACTCTCAACAGCTTGAGATGACTAAATATATACTCTCAACAGCTTGAGATGACTAAATCTATACTCTCAACAGCTTGAGATGACTAAATCTCTACTCTCAACAGCTTGAGATGACTAAATCTCTATACTCTCAACAGCTTGAGATGACTAAATCTATACTCTCAACAGCGTGAGATGACTAAATCTATACTCTCAACAGCTTGAGATGACTAAATCTATACTCTCAACAGCTTGAGATGACTAAATCTCTATACTCTCAACAGCTTGAGATGACTAAATCTCTATACTCTCAACAGCTTGAGATGACTAAATCTCTATACTCTCAACAGCTTGAGATTACTAAATCTATACTCTCAACAGCGTGAGATGACTAAATCTATACTCTCAACAGCTTGAGATGACTAAATCTATACTCTCAACAGCTTGAGATGACTAAATATATACTCTCAACAGCTTGAGATGACTAAATCTATACTCTCAACAACTTGAGATGACTAAATCTATACTCTCAACAGCTTGAGATGACTAAATCTATACTCTCAACAGCTTGAGATGACTAAATCTATACTCTCAACAGCTTGAGATGACTAAATATATACTCTCAACAGCTTGAGATGACTAAATCTCTATACTATCAACAGCTTGAGATGACTAAATCTCTATACTCTCAAAAGCTTGAGATTACTAAATCTCTATACTCTCAACAGCTTGAGATGACTAAATCTATACTCTCAACAGCGTGAGATGACTAAATATATACTCTCAACAGCTTGAGATGACTAAATCTCTATACTCTCAACAGCTTGGGATGACTAAATCTATACTCTCAACAGCTTGAGATGACTAAATATATACTCTCAACAGCTTGAGATGACTAAATCTATACTCTCAACAGCTTGAGATGACTAAATCTCTACTCTCAACAGCTTGAGATGACTAAATCTCTATACTCTCAACAGCTTGAGATGACTAAATCTCTATACTCTCAACAGCTTGAGATGACTACATCTATACTCTCAACAGCGTGAGATGACTAAATCTATACTCTCAACAGCGTGAGATGACTAAATATATACTCTCAACAGCTTGAGATGACTAAATCTCTATACTCTCAACAGCTTGGGATGACTAAATCTATACTCTCAACAGCTTGAGATGACTAAATATATACTCTCAACAGCTTGAGATGACTAAATCTATACTCTCAACAGCTTGAGATGACTAAATCTCTACTCTCAACAGCTTGAGATGACTAAATCTCTATACTCTCAACAGCTTGAGATGACTAAATCTATACTCTCAACAGCGTGAGATGACTAAATCTATACTCTCAACAGCTTGAGATGACTAAATCTATACTCTCAACAGCTTGAGATGACTAAATCTCTATACTCTCAACAGCTTGAGATGACTAAATCTCTATACTCTCAACAGCTTGAGATTACTAAATCTCTATACTCTCAACAGCTTGAGATGACTAAATCTATACTCTCAACAGCGTGAGATGACTAAATATATACTCTCAACAGCTTGAGATGACTAAATCTCTATACTCTCAACAGCTTGAGATGACTGAATCTATACTCTCAACAGCTTGAGATGACTAAATCTATACTCTCAACAGCTTGAGATGACTAAATCTATACTCTCAACAGCTTGAGATGACTAAATCTCTACTCTCAACAGCTTGAGATGACTAAATCTATATACTCTCAACAGCTTGAGATGACTAAATCTCTATACTCTCAACAGCTTGAGATTACTAAATCTATACTCTCAACAGCGTGAGATGACTAAATCTATACTCTCAACAGCTTGAGATGACTAAATCTATACTCTCAACAGCTTGAGATGACTAAATATATACTCTCAACAGCTTGAGATGACTAAATATATACTCTCAACAGCTTGAGATGACTAAATCTATACTCTCAACAACTTGAGATGACTAAATCTATACTCTCAACAGCTTGAGATGACTAAATCTATACCCTCAACAGCTTGAGATGACTAAATCTATACTCTCAACAGCTGGAGATGACTAAATCTATACTCTCAACAGCTTGAGATGACTAAATCTATACTATCAACAGCTTGAGATGACTAAATATATACTCTAAACAGCTTGAGATGACTAAATCTATACTCTGAACAGCTTGAGATGACTAAATCTATACTCTCAACAGCTTGAGATGACTAAATCTATACTCTCAACAGCTTGAGATGACAACATCTATACTCTCAACAGCTTGAGATGACTAAATATATACTCTCAACAGCTTGAGATGACTAAATCTATACTCTCAACAGCTTGAGATGACTAAATCTCTATACTCTCAACAGCTTGAGATGACCAAATCTCTATACTCTCAACAGCTTGAGATGACTAAATCTATACTCTCAACAGCGTGAGATGACTAAATCTATACTCTCAACAGCTTGAGATGACTAAATATATACTTTCAACAGCTTGAGATGACTAAAGCTATACTCTCAACAGCTTGAGATGACTAAATCTATACTCTCAACAACTTGAGATGACTAAATATATACTCTCAACAGCTTGAGATGACTAAATCTATACTCTCAACAGCTTGAGATGACTAAATCTATACTCTCAACAGCTTGATATGACTAAATCTATACTCTCAACAACATGAGATGACTAAATATATACTCTCAACAACTTGAGATGACTAAATCTATACTCTCAACAACTTGAGATGACTAAATCTATACTCTCAACAGCTTGAGATGACTAAATATATACTCTCAACAGCGTGAGATGACTAAATCTATACTCTCAACAGCTTGAGATGACTAAATATATACTCTCAACAGCTTGAGATGACTAAATCTATACTCTCAACAGCTTGAGATGACTAAATCTCTATACTCTCAACAGCTTGAGATGACTAAATCTCTATACTCTCAACAGCTTGAGATTACTAAATCTCTATACTCTCAACAGCTTGAGATGACTAAATCTATACTCTCAACAGCGTGAGATGACTAAATATATACTCTCAACAGCTTGAGATGACTAAATCTCTATACTCTCAACAGCTTGAGATGACTAAATCTATACTATCAACAGCTTGAGATGACTAAATATATACTCTCAACAGCTTGAGATGACTAAATATATACTCTCAACAGCTTGAGATGACTAAATCTATACTCTCAACAGCGTGAGATGACTAAATCTATACTCTCAACAGCGTGAGATGACTAAATCTCTACACTCTCAACAGCTTGAGATGACTAAATCTCTACACTCTCAACAGCTTGAGATGACTAAATCTCTACACTCTCAACAGCTTGAGATGACTAAATCTATACTCTCAACAGCTTGAAATGACTAAATCTATACTCTCAACAGCTTGAGATGACTAAATCTCTACACTCTCAACAGCTTGAGATGACTAAATCTCTACACTCTCAACAGCGTGAGATGACTAAATCTCTACACTCTCAACAGCTTGAGATGACTAAATCTCTACACTCTCAACAGCTTGAGATGACTAAATCTCTACACTCTCAACAGCTTGAGATGACTAAATCTCTACACTCTCAACAGCTTGAGATGACTAAATCTCTACACTCTCAACAGCTTGAGATTACTAAATCTCTACACTGTCAACAGCTCCAGTAGATCATGACTATAAAGATGAAGCCTGTGTGAGTTTATCTCAGAGAGATAGCGTGTTGCTAGCCAGGACTTGGGGTTGAGCAGCAGTACAGATGCTTCGACATCCTAGTATGATGATCTCAGAGGGAGAGTCTTGTTAATGGACCAGTTTTAAGATGTGTTGCTAGCGGCTAATAACACAGTCAGCACTTCAGTGTTGACCGGAGAGATCCCAGTTTTTGTCCCTTTCGCAGTCACAGTCCACTGGACAAGTGCAAGACCGTGAGGAGGAGGGTGTCTTCCTGTCTGCTCCCAGCCTTTGGGGCATTATCAGACATTCTTCAGAAGAGTGGCGATGGCTTATGCAAGCATGAATACACACACATACACACGTACTGCCCAAACATACCCGCAGTGAGGTCTGACACACGTACACACACACACACACACACACATTCTAACACACTGAGACAAGGAGGGGAATGATGGCTGACAGAGTCAAGCTTTCAGGCCAGCTGAGTGAGGAGACATGAATACAGACTGCTGGGAGATAACAGTCTAGACAGATGAGTTGTGTGTGTGTGTGTGTGTGTGTGTGTGTGTGTGTGTGTGTGTGTGTGTGTGTGTGTGTGTGTGCATGCTCATCCTCTGTCAACTGAAATGTCCACATCGCTATGATCACAGAGCAGAGTTGCTGGTGTGTGTGGGGCCCCACTGCTACACAAGGACAACCTGCCATAGAGACAGCTTACTGTAAAACAACCTGCCATAGAGACAGACAGCTTACTGTAAGACAACCTGCCATAGAGACAGCTTACTGTAAGACAACATGCCATAGAGACGGCTTACTATAAGACAACCTGCCATAGAGACGGCTTACTGTAAAACAACCTGCCATAGAGACAGCTTACTGTAAGACAACCTGCCATAGAGACAGCTTACTATAAGACAACCTGCCATAGAGACAGCTTACTGTAAGACAACCTGCCATAGAGACAGCTTACTATAAGACAACCTGCCATAGAGACAGCTTACTGTAAGACAACCTGCCATAGAGACGGCTTACTATAAGACAACCTGCCATAGAGACAGCTTACTGTAAGACAACCTGCCATAGAGACAGCTTACTATAAGACAACCTGCCATAGAGACGGCTTACTATAAGACAACCTGCCATAGAGACGGCTTACTGTAAGACAACCTGCCATAGAGACAGCTTACTGTAAGACAACCTGCTATAGAGACAGCTTACTATAAGACAACCTGCCATAGAGACAGCTTACTGTAAGACAACCTGCCATAGAGACAGCTTACTATAAGACAACCTGCCATAGAGACGGCTTACTGTAAGACAACCTGCCATAGAGACAGCTTACTGTAAGACAACCTGCCATAGAGACAGCTTACTGTAAGACAACCTGCCATAGAGACAATTTACTATAAGACAACCTGCCATAGAGACAGCTTACTGTAAGACAACCTGCCATAGAGACAGCTTACTATAAGACAACCTGCCATAGAGACGGCTTACTATAAGACAACCTGCCATAGAGACGGCTTACTGTAAGACAACCTGCCATAGAGACAGCTTACTGTAAGACAACCTGCTATAGAGACAGCTTACTATAAGACAACCTGCCATAGAGACAGCTTACTGTAAGACAACCTGCCATAGAGACAGCTTACTATAAGACAACCTGCCATAGAGACGGCTTACTGTAAGACAACCTGCCATAGAGACAGCTTACTGTAAGACAACCTGCCATAGAGACAGCTTACTGTAAGACAACCTGCCATAGAGACAGCTTACTATAAGACAACCTGCCATAGAGACAGCTTACTGTAAGACAACCTGCCATAGAGACAGCTTACTGTAAGACAACCTGCCATAGAGACAGCTTACTGTAAGACAACCTGCCATAGAGACGGCTTACTGTAAGACAACCTGCCATAGAGACAGCTTACTGTAAGACAACCTGCCATAGAGACGGCTTACTGTAAGACAACCTGCCATAGAGACAGCTTACTGTAAGACAACCTGCCATAGAGACAGCTTACTGTAAGACAACCTGCCATAGAGACAGCTTACTGTAAGACAACCTGCCATAGAGACAGCTTACTATAAGACAACCTGCTATAGAGACAGCTTACTGTAAGACAACCTGCCATAGAGACAGCTTACTGTAAGACAACCTGCAATGGAGACGGCTTACTGTAAGACAACCTGCCATAGAGACGGCTTACTGTTAAAACAACCTGTCATAGAGACGGCTTACTGTAAGACAACCTGCCATAGAGACGGCTTACTGTGAGACAACCTGCCATAGAGACAGCTTACTGTCAAACAACATGCCATAGAGACAGCTTACTGTTAAAACAACCTGCCATAGAGACGGCTTACTGTGAGACAACCTGCCATAGAGACAGCTTACTGTAAAACAACCTGCCATAGAGACGGCTTACTGTAAGACAACCTGCCATAGAGTCAGCTTACTGTTAAAACAACCTGCCATAGAGACGGCTTACTGTAAAACAACCTGCCATAGAGACGGCTTACTGTAAGACAACCTGCCATAGAGTCAGCTTACTGTTAAAACAACCTGCCATAGAGACGGCTTACTGTAAAACAACCTGCCATAGAGACGGCTTACTGTAAAACAACCTGCCATAGAGACGGCTTACTGTAAGACAACCTGCCATAGAGACAGCTTACTGTAAAACAACCTGCCATAGAGACGGCTTACAGTAAAACAACCTGCCATAGAGTCAGCTTACTGTAAAACAACCTGCCATAGAGACAGCTTACTGTTAAAACAACCTGCCATAGAGTCGGCTTACTGTATGACAACCTGCTATAGAGACAGCTTACTGTAAAACAACCTGCCATAGAGACAGCTTACTGTAAGACAACCTGCTATAGAGACAGCTTACTGTAAGACAACCTGCCATAGAGACAGCTTACTGTGAGACAACCTGCCATAGAGACAGACAACTTACTGTAAGACAACCTGCCATAGAGACAGTTTACTGTAAAACAACCTGCCATAGAGACAGCTTACTGTAAAACAACCTGCCATAGAGACAGCTTACTGTAAGACAACCTGCCATAGAGACAGCTTACTGTAAAACAACCTGCCATAGAGACAGCTTACTGTAAGACAACCTGCCATAGAGACAGCTTACTGTAAGACAACCTGCCATAGAGACAGCTTACTGTAAGACAACCTGCTATAGAGACAGCTTACTGTAAAACAACCTGCCATAGAGACAGCTTACTATAAGACAACCTGCCATAGAGACAGCTTACTGTAAAACAACCTGCCATAGAGACGGCTTACTGTAAAACAACCTGCCATAGAGACGGCTTACTGTAAGCCCTAGCTACATAACCTTATAAACAAAGGTAACCTGTCCTGATCCCAGGTATTAACCTGTTCATGGCCTGCTACATTCTTTGAAAGAAAAAACCTGCCTCTAAGTCAGTGACTGCACATTGAATATGACAGTTATGTTTACTGTTAAGCCCACAGGAGCCAATACTGTAGAAACCTCATTAAACAGGGATTTTTCCAGACACCTCCTGAGCATGACACACCTGGGGGTCAGGTGACTGCTGACAGATTTTACAACAGTAAGTCAATCATTAGCCTACTGTAGTCAACTATACGTTACTCACTATTAAAGAAAACACAAAAAGCTCTTTAAATTCACAACAGGGACTTGAGGACAAATAGTATACATTTACTTTACCAATATCACAAGTACTTTACCAATATCACAAGTACTTTACCAATATCACAAGTACTTTACCAATATCACAAGTACTTTACCAATATCACAAGTACTTTACCAATATCACAACTACTTTACCAATATCACAACTACTTTACCAATATCACAACTACTTTACCAATATCACAACTACTTTACCAATATCACAACTACTTTACCAATATCACAACTACTTTACCAATATCACAACTACTTTACCACTTCACTACTGATTGATTCCTGAGCCTACACTCTCCCTCATGACTAGAATCTTGCCTATTGTCAACCTTCCTCCCACCGTCCACATGACCGTTGAGGTTCTCCATATGCCTATGTCAGGGACCAGACTAGCATATTCAGACAAACCACAGAGTAAGCCCTGGATAAGAAAATGTCTATTCACTGACTGTAGCCCAGTCATTCTCACTCCCTCAGCCCACCGCCATGACCACAGTCCAGTCCACTGCTGCAGTGACGACCCTGATCCACCTACAGCACAGTAAAGTACAGTACAGCACAGCACAGCACCCACTGTGTTTTTGCCTCGGAGATAATAGCACAAGTGGTCCTTTGTAGCTCAGCTGGTAGAGCATGGTGCTTATAATACCAGGGTAGTGGGTTCGATTGCCGGGACCACCCACACTTAAAATGTACGCACGCATGACTGTAAGTCGCTTCGGATAAATGTGTCTGCTAAATGGCATATATTATTATATTACATGAGGGCATCCAGAGACTTACCACAAACGATGGGTAGTGTGGCTCAGTGACAACATGGTTAAATAGTGCATGTGATTTGAAACAGCAACTATCCCTTTATAACAACAAGTGCCTCCAGGAAGTTTTAGCCTTTTGATAGAAATGGCAGTTCTACTCACCATATTTCGTGACATTTGCAGTGACCAAAGCCTTACAATTATAAAACAATCAGTCTAAAGGAGTATAACATAGTTATTACTTAATCTGTCACATCTGGGATTTTAGCTTCATAAACAAACCGAGCCCTTGAAGAGAAAGAGTTAACAAATAGCTTCTTCTGGAGCCAAATCTTCAAGTCCAACTCTGCCACTCTGACAACGGTCTTTCCCCAGGAGGCCTCAGCTTCCATCTCCTACTACACTACTGCTTTACACTGGAACAACGGTCTTTCCACAGGCCTCAGCTTCCATCTCCTACTACACTACTGCTTTACACTGGAACAACGGTCTTTCCCCAGGCCTCAGCTTCCATCTCCTACTACACTACCGCTTTACACTGGAACAACGGTCTTTCCCCGGGCCTCAGCTTCCATCTCCTACTACACTACTGCTTTACACTGGAACAACGGTCTTTCCCCGGGCCTCAGCTTCCATCTCCTACTACACTACTGCTTTACACTGGAACAACGGTCTTTCCCCGGGCCTCAGCTTCCATCTCCTACTACACTACTGCTTTACACTGGAACAACGGTCTTTCCCCGGGCCTCAGCTTCCATCTCCTACTACACTACTGCTTTACACTGGAACAACGGTCTTTCCCCAGGCCTCAGCTTCCATCTCCTACTACACTACTGCTTTACACTGGAACAACGGTGCAGTACGTGGTGCCTTTATATTGGATACGATTGGTGTTTCACTTTGGTTTAAATACGCTGCTCAGGTAATCCAAGAACAATTAGATGACAAATTCAACCTGCTGTGGATTGAACAGTACGTCTGTTATTATGATTGACTTCTGAGCTGAAGGAGCAAGGAGGGTACTGTTATAAGAGGAATACACTACAGTAATTACCTCTAAAGACTGCAATTCAGTACCTTGGTCTTGTCCAACGTTCCTCTCCACTGTTAGACACAATGCACTTTTGAAATGTGAGCCTGCACCATTGTGAGGAATAATTTAGATCTGATAAAAGGATTAGCTCCATGAAGCTGCTAGCAGGGCAAGGCCAGCTCAGAGGTTCCAGACTCGCCATGAAGCTGCTAGCAGGGCAAGGCCAGCTCAGAGGTTCCAGACACCTGACTTCACAACAGTTATGCTACAAGTACACAACAACAAGGAATATCGAGTGCTACAGATATTTGACTGTAAACAATATCCTCAAGCACTGCTGAAATGTGATGAAGTAACACAACCATTTCAGCTACCGCTTCAAGTTTCCAACCCAAAACATGTGGTAAAGAAATTCAGCCAACTACTAAAGTCTCAACTGAAACCATGGCTAGGTAACCCCCTCATTCCGTGACTTACCACCACCTGTGGCACTGCCTCCACCTCTGCCTCGGCTACAGCCAAACTCTTGTACTGCTGGGGAGAGTCAATCACCAGCTCCTTCTTAGGGGTTTTGTTAGCCCTTCCTTGCATTTTCAACAGCTGTGGCCACAAATCTCCTCACTAGATCCCAAAGAGCATCAGCAGCAGGCAGCCAGCATGTCCAATGGAGAAAAGCCTTATGCAGGGTAAAGTTAGGGAAGTCCTCCAGAGCCACCCTATAGCTCTCTCTCTCTCTCAGACTACTCTGTGTCTGAACGTCTGAGCCTCCCAGTCCTAGACTCACACCCAGGCTACGGAGAGACACGGCCCCTCCCACACTCAGCTGTGCTGCCTGCCAGGGGGAGTTACAGCCTCCACACACACACTCACACTCCTCATTCACACAAACACACACTCACACTCCTCATTCACACAAACACACACTCACACTCCTCATTCACACACACACACACACACAGCTTCCATCTCCTACTACACTACTGCTTTACACTGGAACAACGGTCTTTCCCCGGGCCTCAGCTTCCATCTCCTACTACACTACTGCTTTACACTGGAACAACGGTCTTTCCCCGGGCCTCAGCTTCCATCTCCTACTACACTACTGCTTTACACTGGAACAACGGTCTTTCCCCGGGCCTCAGCTTCCATCTCCTACTACACTACTGCTTTACACTGGAACAACGGTCTTTCCACAGGCCTCAGCTTCCATCTCCTACTACACTACTGCTTTACACTGGAACAACGGTCTTTCCCCAGGCCACAGCTTCCATCTCCTACTACACTACTGCTTTACACTGGAACAACGGTCTTTCCACAGGCCTCAGCTTCCATCTCCTACTACACTACTGCTTTACACTGGAACAACGGTCTTTCCACAGGCCTCAGCTTCCATCTCCTACTACACTACTGCTTTACACTGGAACAACAGTGCAGTCCGTGGTGCCTTTATATTGGATACGATTGGTGTTTCACTTTGGTTTAAATACGCTGCTCAGGTAATCCAAGAACAATCAGATGACAAATTCAACCTGCTGTGGATTGAACAGTACCTCTGTTATTATGATTGACTTCTGAGCTGAAGGAGCAAGGAGGGTACTGTTATAAGAGGAATACACTACAGTAATTACCTCTAAAGACTGCAATTCAGTACCTTGGTCTTGTCCAACGTTCCTCTCCACTTTTGAAATGCACTTTTGAAATGTGAGCCTGCACCATTGTGAGGAATAATTTAGATCTGATAAAAGGATTAGCTCCATGAAGCTGCTAGGAGGGCAAGGCCAGCTCAGAGGTTCCAGACTCGCCATGAAGCTGCTAGCAGGGCAAGGCCAGCTCAGAGGTTCCAGACTCGCCATGAAGCTGCTAGCAGGGCAAGGCCAGCTCAGAGGTTCCAGACACCTGACTTCACAACAGTTATGCTACAAGTACACAACAACAAGGAATATCGAGTGCTACAGATATTTGACTGTAAACAATATCCTCAAGCACTGCTGAAATGTGATGAAGTAACACAACCATTTCAGCTACCGCTTCAAGTTTCCAACCCAAAACATGTGGTAAAGAAATTCAGCCAACTACTAAAGTCTCAACTGAAACCATGGCTAGGTAACCCCCTCATTCCGTGACTTACCGCCACCTGTGGCACTGCCTCCACCTCTACCTCGGCTACAGCCAAACTCTTGTACTGCTGGGGAGAGTCAATCACCAGCTCCTTCTTAGGGGTTTTGTTAGCCCTTCCTTGCATTTTCAACAGCTGTGGCCACAAATCTCCTCACTAGATCCCAAAGAGCATCAGCAGCAGGCAGCCAGCATGTCCAATGGAGAAAAGCCTTATGCAGGGTAAAGTTAGGGAAGTTCTCCAGAGCCACCCTATAGCTCTCTCTCTCTCAGACTACTCGGTGTCTGAACGTCTGAGCCTCCCAGTCCTAGACTCACACCCAGGCTACGGAGAGACACGGCCCCTCCCACACTCAGCTGTGCTGCCTGCCAGGGGGAGTTACAGCCTCCACACTCACACTCACACTCCTCATTCACACAAACACACACTCACACTCCTCATTCACACAAACACACACTCACACTCCTCATTCACACAAACACACACTCACACTCCTCATTCACACACACACACACTCACACTCCTCATTCACACAAACACACACTCACACTCCTCATTCACACAAACACACACTCACACTCCTCATTCACACAAACACACACTCACACTCCTCATTCACACACACACACACTCACACTCCTCATTCACACACACACACACACTCACACTCCTCATTCACACAAACACACACTCACACTCCTCATTTACACAAACACACACTCACACTCCTCATTCACACACACACACACTCACACTCCTCATTCACACACACACACACACACACACACACACACACACACACACACACACACACACACACACTCACACTCACACT
Source organism: Coregonus lavaretus (assembly GCF_964263955.1). Classification (NCBI taxonomy): domain Eukaryota; kingdom Metazoa; phylum Chordata; class Actinopteri; order Salmoniformes; family Salmonidae; genus Coregonus; species Coregonus lavaretus. The sequence goes on from NW_028158101.1 coordinate 345,825, forward strand.
CATCATTTACACACATTTACACTCCTCATTCACACAAACACACACTCACACTCCTCATTCACACACACACACACACACACACACTCACACACCTCATTCACACACACACACACACTCACACTCCTCATTCACACACACACACACACACACACACACACACACACACACACACACACACACACACACACACACACACACACACACACACACTCACACTCACACTCACACTCATCATTTACACACATTTACACTCCTCATTCACACAAACACACACTCACACTCCTCATTCACACACACACACACACACACACACACACACACACACACTCACACTCCTCATTCACACACACACACACACACACACACACTCACACTCATCATTTACACACATTTACACTCCTCCTCCTGCAGTCATCTGACCCCTCAGCTTCCACCTGGACTCAAATGACACAGGCTGACAAAAGAAGACACCTTCCATTCCACTGGTCTTCTAGTTCAAGGGACTGTCCAGTCCATTGCCCCAGGCCTTATGCAACAACAGTTGCTAATAGAGCTGCTTCCCATTTCGGCATGGAGAATAAACATAGAGAAGGTAGAGAGACTAGAATAGCGTACTACCATCGACACACACTATGTCATTTATTCAAGGTATTTGACAAATATCTGGAGAATTCATATCTGCGAGGGAACACAGCAGAACCGGTGAGTACTGGTTTTTCCCATCTCAACATCAGCTATCAGCTAGAATCAGCTCCGCAGATTGAGTTTGTAGTGTAGACTCAGAAAACATTTTTCACAAATCCTGACCCACATCATCTGCCGTCTAAACACCAAGTTCTGACCCACATAATCTGCCATCTAAACACCAAGTTCTGACCCACATAATCTGCCATCTAAACACCAAGTTCTGACCCACATAATCTGCCATCTAAACACCAAGTTCTGACCCACATAATCTGCCATCTAAACACCAAGTTCTGACGCACACAATCCGCCATCTAAACACCAAGTTCTGACGCAGACATTCTGCCATCTAAACACCAAGTTCTTTTCTCCTTTTTCCACTCAGTTGGAAACTGATCAAGACTCAGTTGGAAACTGAATGCGCACCCCTTAAGAAAATCCAAGATGGCGACTTTTTATGATGATCATACAGTGACTACAGTCTAAATCCCTCATCTCCAGATATACAGTGTGATTGCATCTATAGAGTCAACAAGGTCAACAGTTCAATTTGTATCTGTCCACTGTAGCTCTGACCTGCAGATCTTTTTGTGTCCTTTCTGCCTCCTGGTGGTCACAGGGTCTCACCAGGACCTCACCAGGACCTCACCAGGACCTCACCAGGACCTCACCAGGACCTCACCAGGACCTCAGAGAGAGATATTAGGCTTGTCTCCTGTCTGTACAAGCCTCTGGTTGTTGATCCATCTGCCAGAGGGGTATTCCATGTCCTAATCCACCTCCAAGTAGGTTGGACCATCCAGATTCCTCAGTTGGCCACAGCAGGGAGGATGTTACCTTTTCATGCTTGTGTCAGAGCTCAACGCGAGGGGGCAGGACCTTGGTGAGGACTACAGCTGTTCCGCTACCACTGACCCACTGCCCCCATACTCAACCCCGTCCCCCTGCCCCCACTGTCCCCATACTCAACCCCGTCCCCCTGCCCCCACTGGCCCCCACACTCACCAGTCCCCTGCCCCCACTGGCCCCCACACTCAACCCCTGTCCCCCCGCCCCCACACTCAACCCCCATCCCCCTGCCCTCACTGGCCCCCACACTCAACCCCCACCCCCCTGCCCCCACTGGCCCCCACACTCAACCCCCGTCCCCCTGCCCCCACTGGCCCCCACACTCAACCCCCATCCCCCTGCCCCCACTGGCCCCCACTGGCCCCCACACTCAACCCCCATCCCCCTGCCCCCACTGGCCCCCACACTCAACCCCCATCCCCCTGCCCTCACTGGCCCCCACACTCAACCCCCATACCCCTGCCCCCACTGGCCCCCACACTCAACCCCCATCCCCCTGCCCCCACTGGCCCCCACACTCAACCCCTGTCCCCAACTAGACCACTCACATGCTGGAGCCCTAGGCCCTGAAATACACAACCTTCCTCTAGCTTCACCCTCCCAGGTTCGAGACTCGGAGACTGAGAAAAGGACTGGAGAACATTACAGTTACACGTCTGTGTCACGGTTTCGGCCGAGGCTGCTCCTCCTCCTTGCTCGGGCAGGCTTCGGCGGTCGTCGTCCCCGGAGTACTAGCTGCCACCGTTGTATGTTTTCGATGTTCGTTTGGTTTTGTCTAGTTGTTGTGCACCTGTTCCCTGTTAGTGTGATTATGTACCCTATATATTGTTCCATTTGTTTGTCATGTGTTGTGTGTAATTGTTTTCCTGTCGTTTGGTGCAGTGCTGTTTGCCAGTCGCTCTTTGTATACCGTCGCACTATTGTTCGTGCGCAGTTCGGTTTGGGAGTGTTTTACGCACTGTGGCGTATGTTTCGCCTCCGGGTTGTTTGACCCGTGTTGTTATTTTTGGAATTACTAGTAAAGTCTGGATTGACTTAGCTCCTGTGTCCTGCTATTGATTCGCACCACATCCGCATCAGAGTTTGTGACAGTCTGTGTCTTCCTGAGGGCAAACAGTGGCAGCTCTCTGGGTTTCACAGAGCAGCGGTGAGTCATCCGAGTTCCTGTCTCTGACAAACAATGTCTGCAATGTCACATTGGTGCAAGACTGTCATCACTCATACGACTAACAACCGATGAATGACAAGTCTTTATAGGCCCACGTCAAGGCTATACGTTGTTCATTATGTTACACCGTATGCATACGATCTCCCCATTTGCTGATGTAATGCAAGGTCCATCCACCACATATTAGTGACAAAAGTCTTGTTTGGATGTTGACTCTCGTAGCAAACAACTAACTCGCGACCAAGTACAGTAGTCGAGCTACTCCTCCTGCCCGCCACAATTCCATGAGGAATTTCACCAGACATGCTTTGAAACACCCACTTGTTTACTATGTCACGAATCCAAATTAATTACTGTGCTGTTAATATCGATTGCGACATTTACAAATTAGCATGATGTCAACAATTCTTTAACAGCAATGACACAGTCATGCAGTGAAGGACTCCTAGATCCTGGACTGGACATTGAGACTAGCACAGCACTCAGGACACAGTGGATCCATGGTCTATTAGTCAAGCTGAAACAATTAAGATATCTGTTCTAATCCCTAACTGTGTAGTTATTCTATATATAAGGAACAATAACACATTAACGGTCCATAATAACTTCGATGTGGTCCTCTGTAGCTAAGCTGGTAGAGCACAGTGCTTGTAACGCCAAGGTAGTGGGTTCGATCCTCGGGACCAATCATACATAAAAAAATGTATGCACGCATGACTGTAAGTCGCTTTGGATAAAAACGTCTGCTAAATGGCATATTATTATTTATTATTATCAGGGAGCTGTAATTGTCACGGTTCAGACAGACGACCAGAGGACCACAATTGCGTCACACCAGAAAGTTTATTAAACTTAAGGGAAAAGGGAAGTAGGGAGTGAATGAAGGCTCCAGGGGTAACAGGGATCCCGTCCAATGCGCTGGGTCTGTGCCCCCCCCAGTGGCAGCGATGCGTCCTATGAAGCCGGTGGTGGGTGGTCCAGAAGTCCTGGGGGGGGGAGACACAGACACAACAGGGCGGAATGAAACCAGGCAGCAGTACAGTTCAAGGGAAATCCAAAATACGTAGTAGCAAGGCAGAAGGCTGGTCAGAGTTACCGGGATTGAAGAGTAGTCAGGAGTCGTAATGGCAGAAGCAGGTCTGGATCTCCTGAGGCAGAAGAGTATCCAAAAAACAGGCAGGTCCGGGGTCACCAAACCAGGGTGAGCTAGAAGCGCGAGCAAACAGGTTCCGGGTGTGAGCTTTGCAGACGATCTGACACCGGAGAGCTGAAAGACAGGGCCTTAAATACTGGGAGAGGTAGTGGGTAATGCAGCGCAGCTGGCAGAGTAATTAGAGCAGAGCAGAGCAGGGACAGGTGGAGCTAGTTAGGCTGAGTAGAGAGAGTGGTGAGCAGAGTGGAAGAAAATTAAGGTGGTAACCCGGTGGAGTGAGAGGCCCATGACAGAACCCCCCCCCCAAGGGACGGCCCCAGAAGTCCCAAGAGCAACACCACGCCGGGCGGGAGGAGGGGAGCCGGAGGAGGGCTAGAACTCCTCCGAACGGTCCGAGTGAACGTCCTCCTCCTCGGAGGAAGCCGGAGGGCCGTGGTCGGGAGATGGGACAGGTCCCGAGACAGGATCAGGCACAGGACAGGAAGCCGAGCGGGCCGGACGGTTAGGGACCCCTCTGGGGCGGCCCCTACGGATTGCAGGTTGATCAGGATGCCGTTGGTGGAAAGCGGTGATGAGAGTCCTATCCACAATCCGACTAGCTGGCACCCAGGTCCTTTCCTCAGGTCCATAGCCCTCCCAGTCAATGAGGTACTGGAGACCCCTACCCCTCCGTCTGGACCGAAGCAGGCGGCGGACGGTGTAAACCAGACCACCATCGACGAGCCGTGGAGGAGGAGGACCAGGCGCAGCAGGGACCAGCGGACTCTCATGGATGGGCTTAATCTTAGACACATGGAAAGTGGGGTGCACCCTCAGGGAATTAGGCAGTTGGAGCCGGACAGCAGTTGGGCTAATCACTCTTATGATAGGGAATGGGCCAATGAACCGAGGTGCCAGCTTCTGCGACTCCACCCTGAGTGGCAGGTTCTTCGATGACAACCACACCCTTTGACCAACATGGTAGGTGGGAGCAGGAATTCTCCGACGGTTGGCCCCGGTAGTGTAGCTGGCAACGGATCTGAGGAGTGTGGCTCGGGCTTGTGACCAGGTGCGGCGACATCGACGGGCAAAAGCAAGTGCAGATGGGCAAGTAACCTCCTCTTCCTGGCTGGCAAATAGAGGAGGCTGGTATCCATAAACACATTGGAAAGGGGACATACCGATGGCAGAGCAGGTCAGAGAATTGTGTGCGTACTCCACCCATGTCAATTGCTGCGACCAGGAGTGGGGGTTGCGTGAAGTCATGCATCGCAGTGCCTTCTCGAGCTCCTGGTTAGCCCGCTCTGACTGCCCATTGGATTGGGGATGGAATCCGGAAGTCAGACTGACTGTGGCTCCCAGCAGGTGACAGAACTCCTTCCAAAAAGCGGAGGAGAATTGTGGACCACGGTCAGAAACTACATCCCTTGGCAGTCCGTGGATCCGGAAGACGTGTTCCAGGACCACCTGGGCGGTCTCCTTGGCGGTTGGGAGCTTGGGGAGGGGAATGAAGTGTGCCATCTTGCTGAAACGGTCAACGATGGTGAGAATGACGGTCATGCCACTTGAAGGGGGCAGCCCCGTGACAAAGTCAAGGGCGATGTGAGACCAGGGACGTCTGGGCACAGGCAGGGGCTGCAGCAATCCGGCTGGGGGCTGGCAGGACGACTTGTGTTGGTTGCAGATGGGGCAGGCTTGGACGAATTCCCGTACATCCTTCCTCAGAGAGGGCCACCAGAACCTCTGGGCGAGCAGGTTGTAAGTGCGGGTGGAGCCAGGGTGACAAGCTAGGCGGGAGTCATGTCCCCACTGAACGACCTGGGACCTCAGGTCTTCGGGGACAAAAAGGCGGTCAGCTGGGCAAGTGCTGGGACCTGGCTGGTTACGGAGAGCCTCCAGCACCTGTTCCTCAACAGCCCAGGTCAGAGCTGCAACGATGCAGGGACTTGGCAGAATCGACACAGGGTCCTTGGAGGGGGTGTCATCCTTCTGGAATTGACGGGAGAGGGCGTCTGGCTTGGTGTTGCGTGATCCAGGCCGGTATGACAGAGTGAAATTAAACCTGGTGAAGAACAGGGCCCAGCGGGACTGCCTGGAGTTCAACCGTTTGGCCGTGCGGATGTACTCCAAGTTCTTATGATCGGTCCAAACGAGAAATGGAATGGTGGACCCCTCCAGCCAGTGACGCCACTCCTCCAAGGCAAGCTTCACAGCCAGCAGCTCACGGTTCCCTATGTCGTAATTGCACTCAGAGGGGGACAACCGACGTGAGAAAAAGGCACAGGGATGGAGCTTCCTATCCTCCGCAGCCCACTGAGAAATCACAGCACCAACTCCCACATCCGAGGCGTCCACCTCCACAATGAATTGCCGGTCCACATCAGGCATCTGGAGGATGGGAGCGGAGGTGAACCTCACCTTGAGGGTACTGAAGGCCTTGTCGGCTGCTGGGGTCCAGGTGAAGGGTTGCTTGGTGCTGGTTAGAGCAGTGAGAGGGGCAGCAACGGTACTGTAGTTCCGGATAAACTTCCTATAGAAGTTAGCAAACCCCAGAAACTGTTGCAGCTTCTTTCTGTTCTCCGGAACTGGCCATGAAGTGACTGCTGATACTTTGGCAGGATCCATTTGGATACTTCCCTCTGCCACTATGTACCCCAGGAAGGCCACTGTCTTGACGTGAAACTCACATTTCTCTGCCTTGGCGTAGAGGGAATTCTCCAGAAGACGATGAAGGACTTGCTGGACATGGCGGGTGTGTTCAGACAGGTTTCTGGAGTAGATTAAGATGTCATCCAGGTAAACGAAGACAAACTTGTTTAACATGTCCCGCAGTACATCATTCACTAGAGCCTGGAACACAGCAGGAGCATTGGTGAGGCCAAAAGGCATAACCAGATACTCGTAGTGGCCTGTTGGTGTATTGAATGCGGTTTTCCATTCATCTCCCTCCCGGATCCGCACTAGGTGGTAAGCGTTTCTGAGATCCAACTTGGTAAAAACAGTGGCTCCCTGGAGCAACTCAAAAGCAGAGGTGAGCAGAGGCAGAGGGTAACGGTTTTTCACTGTGATGTCGTTGAGTCCCCTGTAGTCGATGCAGGGGCGAAGAGATCCGTCCTTCTTCCCCACAAAGAAGAAGCCAGCACCAGCAGGAGATGAAGATGAACGGATTAATCCTGCGGACAGAGAGCCATTGATGTAGTCCTCCATGGACTTTCTTTCAGGAGCAGACAACGAATAAAGACGACCCTTTGGAGGAGCTGTTCCAGGGAGGAGGTCGATGGCACAGTCGTACGGTCGGTGAGGGGGCAGAGATGTGGCTCTTGCTTTGTTAAACACCTCTCTGAGACCATGGTAGCATTCTGGGACATTGGAGAGGTCAGGAGCGGAGTTAGTAGGTACTGGCCGAGGGGGTAGTGCGGCAGCAAGCAGGCAGGTTCGGTGGCAGTCCTCTCCCCACTCCCTGATCACCCCGGTCACCCAGTCGAGCTGAGGGTTGTGCCGGCGGAGCCATGGGTAACCCAGGATGAGGGGTTGGCCTGGAGAGGGGAGCAGGTGAAACTGGATAGTTTCTTGATGGTTTCCGGACAGACCCATCGAGACCGGGGCCGTGACATGAGTGACCGATCCGAGTAAGTGTCCGTCCAGTGCCCGGGCAGGAATAGGAGGTGTCAAACGGAGGTTCTCCAGTCCCAGTTGGCGTGCCAGCTTGATGTCCATTATGTTGGCTTCGGCGCCAGAATCCACCAGAGCAGCCAGGGTGTGAGTTGAGTCAGAGAGGCGGAGGTGAACTTGCAGCAGGGGTTTGCGGTCGGAGGACTGGATGGTCATTGAACTCAACCGGACTCCCCCTATGCCCGGTGAGCTTCGGCCCTTTAAAGGGCAGGTTACCACACGATGTCCATCACCTCCACAATAGAGGCAGAGGTTTGAGGTGAAGCGGCGCTGGCGCTCTGCAGGAGTGAGGGAGGCTCGCCCAATCTCCATAGGCTCAGACTGATCAAGCTGACCTGGGTGAGTGGCAGTAGATGACAGGAGCCCAGTCGGATCTCTCCGAATGCCGGTAGTAGGTGGACCTTGGCGCCCCCTCTCACGACGACGGGTCTGTATCCTTCTGTCGATCCTGACAGTCAGTGCGATGGCTTCATCAAGAGTGGAAGGCAGTTCATGGGAGACCAACTCGTCCTTGATATAGTCAGCCAAACTATGGAAGAACGCGTCCACCAACGATGGTGTGTTCCAAGAACTTCGTCTAGCCAGGGTTCGGAAGTCGATGGAATGGTCTGCGACTGTACGTCTGCCTTGTCGAATACTGAACAGTTCACGAGACGCCTCTGCGGTGGGTGAATCCAGGTCAAACACCTTCAGCATCTCCTCAGCAAACAGGTCGAAGGTTGCACATGCGGGGGTTTGACGTTCGAACTCTGCTGTTCCCCAGAGTCGAGCTCGGCCCGTCAGGTGAGTGATGGCATACCCAACTTTAGCCCCCTCCGTGGCGAAGGTCCTTGGCTGCAAGGAGAACTGAAGTCGGCAGCTAGTCAGGAATGGCCGGACCTGGGTTGAATCGCCGTTGAACCGCTCGGGGTTTCCAATCTTGGGTTCCGGAGCAGCGGCTGCAATGACCGGGGCAGGTAACTCGGGGGCTGGGCTGGTGGGCAGACTGGCTGGGGTAAGGTTGGTGAGGAGTTGAATGATCATGGCGAGTTGTTGTTGCTGCTGCTGGAACTGCTGCTCATGCTCATCGGTTTCCATGTCGGGGAAAGTGTGCGCTGAGTCCATAATGGTCAGATCGTACTGTCACGGTTCAGACAGACGACCAGAGGACCACAATTGCGTCACACCAGAAAGTTTATTAAACTTAAGGGAAAAGGGAAGTAGGGAGTGAATGAAGGCTCCAGGGGTAACAGGGATCCCGTCCAATGCGCTGGGTCTGTGCCCCCCCCAGTGGCAGCGATGCGTCCTATGAAGCCGGTGGTGGGTGGTCCAGAAGTCCTGGGGGGGGGAGACACAGACACAACAGGGCGGAATGAAACCAGGCAGCAGTACAGTTCAAGGGAAATCCAAAATACGTAGTAGCAAGGCAGAAGGCTGGTCAGAGTTACCGGGATTGAAGAGTAGTCAGGAGTCGTAATGGCAGAAGCAGGTCTGGATCTCCTGAGGCAGAAGAGTATCCAAAAAACAGGCAGGTCCGGGGTCACCAAACCAGGGTGAGCTAGAAGCGCGAGCAAACAGGTTCCGGGTGTGAGCTTTGCAGACGATCTGACACCGGAGAGCTGAAAGACAGGGCCTTAAATACTGGGAGAGGTAGTGGGTAATGCAGCGCAGCTGGCAGAGTAATTAGAGCAGAGCAGAGCAGGGACAGGTGGAGCTAGTTAGGCTGAGTAGAGAGAGTGGTGAGCAGAGTGGAAGAAAATTAAGGTGGTAACCCGGTGGAGTGAGAGGCCCATGACAGTAATGTGTTTATACAGGGACAGGATCAGCTGGTTCCACACCCTGCTCCTATCTGCAGCAGAGAGAGATAATATGTATAATGTAGAGGATTTCAAAGACGTTTCATCTCTCTCTGCACTGCAGCTCTGGTTCTGCATTCCCACACGACCGTCAAGTCAACTACACAGCAGGGGAAGACTCTGCAGGACTGTCAAGTCAACTACACAGCAGGGGAAGACTCTGCAGGACAAGTCAACTACACAGCAGGGGAAGACTCTGCAGGACAAGTCAACTACACAGCAGGGGAAGACTCTGTAGGACAAGTCAACTACACAGCAGGGGAAGACTCTGTAGGACAAGTCAACTACACAGCAGGGGAAGACTCTGCAGGACTGTCAAGTCAACTACACAGCACGGGAAGACTCTGCAGGACTGTCAAGTCAACTACACAGCAGGGGAAGACTCTGCAGGACTGTCAAGTCAACTACATAGCAGGGGAAGACTCTGCGGGACTGTCAAGTCAACTACACAGCAGGGGAAGACTCTGCAGGACAAGTCAACTACACAGCAGGGGAAGACTCTGCGGGACCGTCAAGTCAACTACACAGCAGGGGAAGACTCTGCAGGACCATCAAGTCAACTACACAGCAGAGGGAAGATGCTGTGTGAGTTTGGGGTTTGTTCCAGTTGCTTGAGTGACGCTATTCTTTCAGTTTCTATTGAGACAAAGAAGTTCCATGTGGAACTGAATGTTGAAACAGGCTACTGTTCCATTGTAAATGATTCTACTATTAGTATTATTATACTAGGCTATACTATTCCCTAGTAAAGTATTACTACAGTATACTGTTATAGCATTATGAAGGTGCAGAGTAAATACAAAGCAAGCTGTTTTTCTATTGCATCCATAATGTGTAGCTGTGCCTTTAAGATATTAAAGACTATTGATAGTGTGATGAAGCAGAGCAGGGACAGAACTCCAGCTATCCTCATCTTCCATCGTTACTGTTTCCCTTCATTGCCATCCAGACGTTTCTCTGAAGCACTCGTCATTAAGAAGAAAGAGTTGCTTCCTCTGTTTGAGTCCTCTACATCAGCCAGCCCTTGACTTTTATTGAGTTTCATTCTGCATCATCACTGAATCACTTTGTTATCCATTTCGGTAATGTGAGGACTTTTATTTGTAAAATGGCATACATTGAAATTGGTATCGTAGGGCCCAGGACACTGCATCTGGCACTAGAGGACAGTTATCAAATTGTGTAATGATAGCAGTCTTCTGATTGTGACTTTTCCTCAGCTCAGTATACCAATGATACGGTTAGCACATAGTAAAACGCCATCAACTAATCGCTCTCTTTAGATGGTATAAGCTCTAATACAATGGCTGCCAGGTCTCAGTGTGGAGTAGTGTCTGCCTGGGCCGAGCTACCCAGACATCCCATCCCGACCCTGGCTGGACGAAGTGGAGCGGGCCGGGGTGCTGAGTTACACAACAAAGGTTGAGGCTTCCCTTCCCAGCAGTAGCCAGGGGAAAACAGGGTAGGCGTAACCCTGGAATGTAACAAAACAGGCACACCCACTCCTCATCAGATCACACCCTTCCCAACACCAGCACCAGGCCCCAGACCCACCGCCTGCCTGGGCTGTTTTACTCCAGTCCCCCAGGGAGCTCCCAGGCACCAGGTGAGATAGAGAATCCACGAATCCCAGCAGGTGCATGTGGGTCAGAAGGCTGATTGCGGCCTCTTTTCTTTTCCCTGTTGTATAGGCTATCCCCAATGTAGTCATTGGAATCCACTACTGCTCCAACAACTATCACACTCACTCACTCACTCACTCACTCACTCACTCACTCACTCACTCACTCACTCACTCACTCACTCACTCACTCACTCACTCACTCACTCACTCACTCACTCACTCACTCACTCACTCACTCACTCACTCCTTCAGTCACTCCTTCACTCCTTCACTCACTCACTCTCTCACTCTCTCTCTCACTCTCTCTCTGCTATGTCAGGTCAGTCCATATCTACACCACTGCTATCTCAGCAGGATTTTTTCTGGATGAAAAAGGTGCTAAGGTGCTGGTTGTGGCAAAGGGCGTGGCAGGGGGAATTCCTCCATGGAGCCGAGATAACTTTTTGCAGTTTTAAAATTCATTTCCTGCAATTACACATTTTGTCATGGAGCTGAGATAACATTTTGCAGTTTTAAAGCTAATTTCTAAGGATTCTACATATTCTGCCAAGTAGCTGACAGAAGGTTTTGCCGTTTTGAAGATAGTTTCCTGCAATTCTATATATTTTGCCATGGCTAATGCTGTGTTCTTTTGCACAAACTTAATAACAAAACCAATACTGCTAAATTCATTGTTTTCTTTATTTTAAATTTTTCTGACTGTTTAGCTTTTATTTTGGTGATTGTTGGTTCTCAAAGATTATATTATAAAAAATATATAAAAGGTCCATTTTCTTTTCTACAGCATGATACATGTAGTCTTTCACCAAGGCCGGACATTGTGGAAAATAATGTAATGTAACTCTATCAAACACATGTGTGGCCCATCAAGTCCCAAACAGCAGGGAAATGATGTGTACAATGTAACTGTCAGAGAGTCAAACAAAGCCCCGTTGCCAGGGAAGGTGTTGGTGCAGGAGCCTAGCCCCCGTTGCCAGGGAAGGTGTTGGTGCAGGAGCCTAGCCCCCGTTGCCAGGGAAGGTGTTGGTGCAGGAGCCTAGCCCCCGTTGCCAGGGAAGGTGTTGGTGCAGGAGCCTAGCCCCCGTTGCCAGGGAAGGTGTTGGTGCAGGAGCCTAGCTAAGTGCTGGAGATAATGTTCTCCTGTCCCAGTCAGAGTGTGAGAGAGAGGGCCATGGAAAACACCTCAATGTTATCAGCATGTCTGGAAACACCCCCTCCTAGGCAACTTCACAATGGCCTGAGAATGACACACATACTGTAGGTAGGAAGCTATCTCGACAACAAAAACAAAACAATGCCCTCGTTAGCTAGCTAGCTAGGGAGCTAAGTCTGTTGTTGTTTAGCTGTACTCAGGGCCAGAATGTAAAGGGACGCAGGAGTGATCTGATTGTTTGTTTTTTCTCTGTAATGGGTTAACGACACATTGTTTTCGTATCGATGTTCTGGTGAACAAAATCAATTTTTTGGGGGGGGTCAATATTATATCGATATTTGACTCCAAGTATCAATAGTTTTTCTACTATAGATAACAAACAATCAGCCAGCAGCATACCACCCTGCATCCCACTGCTGGCTTACCTCTGAAGCTAAGCAGGGTCGGTCCCTGGATGGGAGACCAGATGCTGCTGCAAGTGGTGTTGGATGGCCCCCCCCAAAAAAGATCCCAATCCCACGAAGGGAGCAGTGACTGGGGACATTGCCCTGTGTAGGGTGCCTTCTTTCAGATGTGGTCACTAAAATATCCCATGGCACTTATCGTAAGAGAAGGGGTGTAAATCCGGTGTCCTGCCTAAATTCCCAATGTTATTTTTCATCCTATAGCTTTGTTCTCCATCTTCTTTTTAAATAGTGAGACAACATGTTTTCAGCACTTTTACTTCCCTGACTGATCAAAACTCGTTTTCTCATGCTCTCTCGTCTCTCTGCAGCAGAATCGCAATACATATATAGTAGAATCGTGAGAATCGCAATACATATCGAAACGGTGTAGTGGACAGTAATATTTATCATGTATGATATTATAAATACCTGTGACTCGTAATAAGACTAAGCAATTAGCCCATTAAATGAATTATCTTAATCTGACTCCGTAAGATAAATAGCAACATGCAAGAAGACTACGGTTGAGTTACAGTAGTTATCTTAATCTGACTCCGTAAGATAAATAGCAACATGCTAGAAGACTACGGTTCAGTTACAGTAGTTATCTTAATCTGACTCCGTAAGATAAATAGCAACATGCTAGAAGACTACGGTTGAGTTACAGTAGTTATCTTAATCTGACTCCGTAAGATAAATAGCAACATGCTAGAAGACTACGGTTGAGTTACAGTAGTTATCTTAATCTGACTCCGTAAGATAAATAGCAACATGCTAGAAGACTACGGTTGAGTTACAGTAGTTATCTTAATCTGACTCCGTAAGATAAATAGCAACATGCTAGAAGACTACGGTTGAGTTACAGTAGTTATCTTAATCTGACTCCGTAAGATAAATAGCAACATGCTAGAAGACTACGGTTGAGTTACAGTAGTTATCTTAATCTGACTCCGTAAGATAAATAGCAACATGCTAGAAGACTACGGTTGAGTTACAGTAGTTATCTTAATCTGACTCCGTAAGATAAATAGCAACATGCTAGAAGACTACGGTTGAGTTACAGTAGTTATCTTAATCTGACTCCGTAAGATAAATAGCAACATGCTAGAAGACTACGGTTGAGTTACAGTAGTTATCTTAATCTGACTCCGTAAGATAAATAGCAACATGCTAGAAGACTACGGTTCAGTTACAGTAGTTATCTTAATCTGACTCCGTAAGATAAATAGCAACATGCTAGAAGACTACGGTTCAGTTACAGTAGTTATCTTAATCTGACTCCGTAAGATAAATAGCAACATGCTAGAAGACTACGGTTCAGTTACAGTAGTTATCTTAATCTGACTCCGTAAGATAAATAGCAACATGCTAGAAGACTACGGTTCAGTTACAGTAGTTATCTTAATCTGACTCCGTAAGATAAATAGCAACATGCTAGAAGACTACGGTTCAGTTACAGTAGTTATCTTAATCTGACTCCGTAAGATAAATAGCAACATGCTAGAAGACTACGGTTGAGTTACAGTAGTTATCTTAATCTGACTCCGTAAGATAAATAGCAACATGCTAGAAGACTACGGTTGAGTTACAGTAGTTATCTTAATCTGACTCCGTAAGATAAATAGCAACATGCTAGAAGACTACGGTTGAGTTACAGTAGTTATCTTAATCTGACTCCGTAAGATAAATAGCAACATGCTAGAAGACTACGGTTCAGTTACAGTAGTTATCTTAATCTGACTCCGTAAGATAAATAGCAACATGCTAGAAGACTACGGTTCAGTTACAGTAGTTATCTTAATCTGACTCCGTAAGATAAATAGCAACATGCTAGAAGACTACGGTTCAGTTACAGTAGTTATCTTAATCTGACTCCGTAAGATAAATAGCAACATGCTAGAAGACTACGGTTCAGTTACAGTAGTTATCTTAATCTGACTCCGTAAGATAAATAGCAACATGCTAGAAGACTACGGTTCAGTTACAGTAGTTATCTTAATCTGACTCCGTAAGATAAATAGCAACATGCTAGAAGACTACGGTTCAGTTACAGTAGTTATCTTAATCTGACTCCGTAAGATAAATAGCAACATGCTAGAAGACTACGGTTCAGTTACAGTAGTTATCTTAATCTGACTCCGTAAGATAAATAGCAACATGCTAGAAGACTACGGTTCAGTTACAGTAGTTATCTTAATCTGACTCCGTAAGATAAATAGCAACATGCTAGAAGACTACGGTTGAGTTACAGTAGTTATCTTAATCTGACTCCGTAAGATAAATAGCAACATGCTAGAAGACTACGGTTGAGTTACAGTAGTTATCTTAATCTGACTCCGTAAGATAAATAGCAACATGCTAGAAGACTACGGTTGAGTTACAGTAGTTATCTTAATCTGACTCCGTAAGATAAATAGCAACATGCTAGAAGACTACGGTTCAGTTACAGTAGTTATCTTAATCTGACTCCGTAAGATAAATAGCAACATGCTAGAAGACTACGGTTCAGTTACAGTAGTTATCTTAATCTGACTCCGTAAGATAAATAGCAACATGCTAGAAGACTACGGTTCAGTTACAGTAGTTATCTTAATCTGACTCCGTAAGATAAATAGCAACATGCTAGAAGACTACGGTTCAGTTACAGTAGTTATCTTAATCTGACTCCGTAAGATAAATAGCAACATGCTAGAAGACTACGGTTCAGTTACAGTAGTTATCTTAATCTGACTCCGTAAGATAAATAGCAACATGCTAGAAGACTACGGTTCAGTTACAGTAGTTATCTTAATCTGACTCCGTAAGATAAATAGCAACATGCTAGAAGACTACGGTTCAGTTACAGTAGTTATCTTAATCTGACTCCGTAAGATAAATAGCAACATGCTAGAAGACTACGGTTCAGTTACAGTAGTTATCTTAATCTGACTCCGTAAGATAAATAGCAACATGCTAGAAGACTACGGTTCAGTTACAGTAGTTATCTTAATCTGACTCCGTAAGATAAATAGCAACATGCTAGAAGACTACGGTTCAGTTACAGTAGTTATCTTAATCTGACTCCGTAAGATAAATAGCAACATGCTAGAAGACTACGGTTCAGTTACAGTAGTTATCTTAATCTGACTCCGTAAGATAAATAGCAACATGCTAGAAGACTACGGTTCAGTTACAGTAGTTATCTTAATCTGACTCCGTAAGATAAATAGCAACATGCTAGAAGACTACGGTTCAGTTACAGTAGTTATCTTAATCTGACTCCGTAAGATAAATAGCAACATGCTAGAAGACTACGGTTGAGTTACAGTAGTTATCTTAATCTGACTCCGTAAGATAAATAGCAACATGCTAGAAGACTACGGTTCAGTTACAGTAGTTATCTTAATCTGACTCCGTAAGATAAATAGCAACATGCTAGAAGACTACGGTTGAGTTACAGTAGTTATCTTAATCTGACTCCGTAAGATAAATAGCAACATGCTAGAAGACTACGGTTGAGTTACAGTAGTTATCTTAATCTGACTCCGTAAGATAAATAGCAACATGCTAGAAGACTACGGTTGAGTTACAGTAGTTATCTTAATCTGACTCCGTAAGATAAATAGCAACATGCTAGAAGACTACGGTTGAGTTACAGTAGTTATCTTAATCTGACTCCGTAAGATAAATAGCAACATGCTAGAAGACTACGGTTGAGTTACAGTAGTTATCTTAATCTGACTCCGTAAGATAAATAGCAACATGCTAGAAGACTACGGTTCAGTTACAGTAGTTATCTTAATCTGACTCCGTAAGATAAATAGCAACATGCTAGAAGACTACGGTTCAGTTACAGTAGTTATCTTAATCTGACTCCGTAAGATAAATAGCAACATGCTAGAAGACTACGGTTCAGTTACAGTAGTTATCTTAATCTGACTCCGTAAGATAAATAGCAACATGCTAGAAGACTACGGTTCAGTTACAGTAGTTATCTTAATCTGACTCCGTAAGATAAATAGCAACATGCTAGAAGACTACGGTTGAGTTACAGTAGTTATCTTAATCTGACTCCGTAAGATAAATAGCAACATGCTAGAAGACTACGGTTCAGTTACAGTAGTTATCTTAATCTGACTCCGTAAGATAAATAGCAACATGCTAGAAGACTACGGTTGAGTTACAGTAGTTATCTTAATCTGACTCCGTAAGATAAATAGCAACATGCTAGAAGACTACGGTTCAGTTACAGTAGTTATCTTAATCTGACTCCGTAAGATAAATAGCAACATGCTAGAAGACTACGGTTGAGTTACAGTAGTTATCTTAATCTGACTCCGTAAGATAAATAGCAACATGCTAGAAGACTACGGTTGAGTTACAGTAGTTATCTTAATCTGACTCCGTAAGATAAATAGCAACATGCTAGAAGACTACGGTTCAGTTACAGTAGTTATCTTAATCTGACTCCGTAAGATAAATAGCAACATGCTAGAAGACTACGGTTGAGTTACAGTAGTTATCTTAATCTGACTCCGTAAGATAAATAGCAACATGCTAGAAGACTACGGTTCAGTTACAGTAGTAGACAATGAAGAAATGTCTGAGAATGGAATTCTAAATAAAAGTGTATTGAATTACTTTGCAAAATGAATGGATTCACATACAAGGCATAAACTTAAGTTACAAAGCATTAACAAGCATTACAAGGCATTATTGTAAGCATGGTCAGAGAGAGAGAGAGAGAGAGAGAGAGAGAGAGAGAGAGAGAGAGAGAGAGAGAGAGAGAGAGAGAGAGAGAGAGAGAGAGAGAGAGAGATGGAGAGAAACCATAGCCTGAAAGACCCTGCCACCAAAGTCCATGGGGTGGAGAAAGAAAGAAAGAAAGAAAGAAAGAAAGAAAGAAAGAAAGAAAGAAAGAAAGAAAGAAAGAAAGAAAGAAAGAAAGAAAGAAAGAAAGAAAGAAAGAAAGAAAGAAATAAATAAATAAATAAATAAATAAATAAATAAATAAATAAATAAATAAATAAATAAATAAATAAATATCTCACCACAGCAGGTCAGGAACAAATACGAGAAAGACAACACAGAGAATGCTGAATTCCTAAGACAACACAGAGCAAATTCTTGCATAAAGTTGATTAGAGGAGTCACTTCTGTGGCTGGGCTGCTCTACAACGGCACCTAAGTATCGTGATAATGTGGTATCGTGATAATGTGGTATCGCGATAATGTGGCATCGTGATAATGTGGTATCGTGATAGTTGTATTGTGATAATGCGGTATCGTGATAATGCGGTATCGTGATAATGTGGTATCGTGAGGTCCATGGTAATTCCTAGCCCTAGAGAACACCCAGCCGATGTGTATAACATTCACTATCTATGGAGGCTGTCAGAGTTTCCACAGGTAGAAAAATATGATAGGGGAGAGAGGATAGGCTTATAATGAAATTAGGCCTGGATAGTATCATATTATGGTCTTAGCAGGGGTGAAAGTAGATTTAATTTCTTTCCAGTACAGGACCTCCTTTTTTATGGGCCTAATCATAGAATTACATATAGAATCCCTATTAATTCAATAGGACCTCTGTGGGCCTAGTCGTAAAGATTTGTCATTTAACTTGTCAAATGGATTACCTTTTCTTGTGGCATAAACACAATCAGTCACGATGTTTTCATCTGATTGTCAAACAATCAATTCAAAGGGATCCTTTACTAGGCTACCTGCGCACGTTCATCCACTAGAAACATATTTCCAGCCTCCTAACAGTGGTGAATGGAAAGAGACATCTGTTATACAAAACACCAAAAAGTGTAATGACATTTGGCGATCGTCATTAGGCCAGAATTTATTGGTCCACTGCGCGTTTCGGTGTCGGCCATCCATTTCTGCCTTGGCAAAATGTCTGTGTTTTCGTGGAACCACATCACATTTTGGATCGTAGGCTATACCACCCGTTTTTCAAGTCCATTCGTACAATTTGTCATGCCTCTGACATGCGGTAGTGATAAACAGTGGTGTAACAGCCGACCGTTTTCATTTTGTTTTCATTATTGTGATAGGCTCATGTTTTACCAGTACGGCACACCGTACCGGACCGCCTACCCCTGGGTCTTAGTAGTATTAAATAGAGTGGACATTGCAAATAAACAGGTCCTACACCTCGTCCTAATGATATTAAGACTACTCAAGATTAAAGTCAACGAGGTCACTATCTAAAGGAGGAGAACAACAGACACATCTGGCTCAGTAATTCCATTTATCCAGGAGTAACACCACGGCTGATTCCCAGTGATGCTGAGCAGAATGTTGGGCAACCAATCGCAGTGCTCCAATGGATAGCAACTGTCGTCCAGTCTGACACCACAGACAAGCTCACGTTTAAATCACATTAAGGGTGATGCCAGTGAGGGATAGCCAGTGAGGGCTGTGGCAAAAACAGTGACTTTTCTTCCAAAAAATGTATTTTCTTTAAATGCACAGGAGGTTGGTGGCACCTTAATCGGGGAGGACGGGCTCGTGGTAATGGCTGGAGTGGAATTAATGAATTATGGTATCAAATATATCAAACACATGGTTTCCATGCATTTCATGCCATTCCATTCGCACGGTTCCAGACATTATTATGAGCTGTCCTCCCCTCAGCAGCCTCCAATGTTTAAATGGCTAAATAATTGAACAGTGCACCAGGTGTACTTGCTGCTGTGATTCCTGAAATGCAGAGCCTGTTGGAGTATTTTTTTAGAATCCGAAATTATACTTTTATTACATTGTTTGCTAGCTCAGCTGTTTAGCTAGCTCTCAGTCTCATTGATCACCAAACTTTGTTTTTTTTAAATTTACTGTAGATATGCCGATTGTGGACAACCTTGTTTTACTCTTCTTGACAGTTTAAAACTTTCTGAGAAATAGCCATTATTTACTATTTTACACCTAGGGTTACTATACATGATTTTAACCCATTTTATAAGAGATTCTCCAAAATTGAAATGCTCCAGGCATTTATATATAAACTCCAGTCGTACTTTATCAAATACCTTTTCGAAGTCTGCTATGAATAGCAGGCCTGGTTTCCCTGATTTTTCATAGTGTTCTATTGTTTCCAGTACTTGCCTTATATTATCTCCAATGTAAAAAACCTGTCTGATTAGAATGAATAATGTCCGACAATACCTTTTTAATTCTATGCGCTATACATTTTGCTAGAATTTTTGCATCACAACACTGAAATGTAAGGTGCCTTCAATTTTTTTAATGGACTGGATCTTTATATTTTCCACTTGGATCCTGTTTCAGTAATAATGAAATCAGACCTTCTTCTTGAGTGTCTGATAATCTACCATTTACATAGGAGTGGTTAAAACATGCTAATAACGGTCCTCTGAGTATATAAAAAAAGGTGTGGTATACTTCGACTGGTATGCCATCCAACCCTGGAGTTTTCCCGGACTTAAAGTCTTTAATTGCATCCAGAAGTTCCTCCTCTGTAATTTCACCTTGAGTCTTTCTGTATGGCTGTTAATTTTACATTATCAGTAGAAAAAAAAAATCCCTACAATTAGCTTCAGTTAGAGGAGATGGAGGCGACTGAAACGAAAACATATGCTTAAAGTACTTTGCTTCCTCCTTCAAAATATAATTTGGTGAATCACGGGTGACGATTTATGCTTGCTGAGGCCAAATCAAGCTCCGTACCGTATCGTGTGCGCCTCCCAATTTGTAACTCTGTCTCTTTAAGAGATGTCTCCCACTCTACGTCTGATACCACATAGCCCCCCTTTGAGTGGAACAGTGTAAAAACAAGGATTCTCCCACACCACATGTCCCTGCAATAATTACCGTAATTACCTTAATACCAGTAGACAGCATTGTTGCTCTGTTAGCCAAATTGAAAAATCACAGGCTTGTGAAGTATCCACACATTGGTGAATCATTGCATGACGTGTGCAACACTATGTGCGATATGGTTTAGATGAGAAGCTCCTGTATAGTTTGAATTGCTGTCCTTATTTTGTTTGTCTATATACTATGGTATTTACGGTATGACAATAGCTGCATGCCCTGACTTCAGAGGCCGTATCACCGTAAATGCTGTACGTCCACTGCAGATGTCGGATTGACCATGCAGAGCCTTTTACTGTATGAGCCTGGACCAAATAACTTTCTCCTCCTGTCTGTCTGTCTGTCTGTCTGTCTGTCTGTCTGTCTGTCTGTCTGTCTGTCTGTCTGTCTGTCTGTCTGTCTGTCTGTCTGTCTGTCTGTCTGTCTGTCTGTCTGTCTGTCTGTCTGTCTGTGTGTGTGTGTGTGTGTCTGTGTGAGAGAGAGGGTATTTGGCCTACTTTCCCCTTTAACCTTTCCTTTAGATTCTCCCACACAGAGATAATGCCTTCAAGCCATGAGGAATTTATAGGACAGCACTAATGGTTGACATCTTTTTGCAGGTTACCTGGACCAAAATAACTGATATAAATCACAAGCATAAAAACAAGGACAGCAAAACTTCAGTCTTAGATAGTAACATTAGATTCTGGTCAATCTTGAAAACATGGTTTTACGAGGTCTGTCACCAAGGAGCTAAACATGCATCCGCTTCAACCATTCCACCACATTGTATTTCTTCTGATGTCCTATCAGTAACAGTAGCACAAGGGGTGAAGCTGCATTCTAGTGATTTGTGATACGCTTAGAGGGAATTCAATCAGCAGTGATATATGACCAGAGCATCTCTGAGCCATGAAAGGTCATACTGCCCTTGACCTATAAACACCTCTGCTGTCTCTTCTCTCTCCTCTACCACGGAGCCGTCAATCTGTTCACATCACAGTTAACCTGACTGTCACATTCAACGGGAGGAACGGGCCATCAGCATTCATCAGACATAGGTAGGATTCCAAATTGCCCCCTATTCTCTATACGGCCGACAGGGCTCAGTTAAAAAATAAGTGCACTGTATAGGGAATAGGGTGCAATTTGAGAGCATCCTTAGAGAGCAAACAAGACAAAGTTCAGGACAGACAAGCTGGTACCGGGTAGAACAGAAGACGCCCCGGCTGCAGCCAGCCAGCAGCTCAAAGATGAAGGGTTGATTGATTTCTAGCAGACACAGAACCCACTGTCTCTCTACACAGGGTTTAACCCATGGAGCGGAGCACAGAGGGGAGAGTCACACCGCCTCCCCTTATATTTCACACACTGGAGCATCATGTAAAATACAGTCCTCTAGGTTTACTTCTGAAATGCAGTATGTCAGTTAAAGGAGGAAATGGATGCATTTATAAAAAAACAAATATGATGCTCGTAAATGTTAAACTGTATGGTACAGAAAGGTGAAGGGATGTGATTAGATCAGTCTGGCAGAAGTCATAACAACACACATGCAAAATATACACACATTTGCACACACACACACACACACACACACACACACACACACACACACACACACACACACACACACACACACACACACACACACACACACACACACACACACACACACACACACACACACACACACACACACACACTGTACATTAACACACTGCACACACACCTTCAGTACTCTAGGATTTAGCCATGGGACCCAGGACTCCCTTCGGCTGCATGCTGCTTGTTCATCCTCTGTCTGCCCAACAGGTTGGGCTGCACCGCTCTGACCGGTGAACCCACAGTTCCTCTCAAAGACCGTATGTAGTCCGTCAAACACAACCCCACTGGTGGTGCACCCCATCTCTCCAGGTCCAAACAGGCATCGCTCACTAGCTTCCTCAGGAGAACCGAACGATGACCCAGTTCCCCAGATCCAGCCCTCCTCCAGCTTGGTTCATCCCGAAACCCAACCCCGCACGGCTCCACAACTTCATAGGATGGCACCCCTAGGGTGAGGCTGCTGCCTGGGCTCAAACAGACAGAGAGATAGCCTGGGTAGCCTGGAGAGAGAGTTTATCCAGCCAGGGAAAGAAGTCTCGGTCAGAGCCACAGCAGAGCAGAGCTGTCCCAGCCCGTGTTTGCAGGAGTGCCTCAGTCAGTAGGCAGCGAGAGGGAGGGAGAGAGAGTGAGAGATGGGGGGGGATGAGGGATGCTGTGAGTGCTGCTGCAGCCAATGCTGAGCCTCGTTAAAATGCAGCTTCTATCAGCTGCTTCTACGGCTGTGCATCTCCCCCTCCCTCCCCTGCCTCTCCCTTCTTTGAAACCTCAATTCTCTTTATCTTCCCGTGTTGTTGACTATGGAGTAAATGAGGTGTACCAACTCCAGCTCTGCATCCAGAAGGGAGGCTGTTTCCACAGCCAGGCAAAGAGGAATATGGCTGAGTGCTTATTTAGTTCAAGTGGGAAACAAGGCGCAACAAGGGACAAAATCTCCCCGAATGAAATGAATGAGTTAACCTAATTTACACTCCACTAAATCATGAATAATGACATAGCAGCATACTGATTAATGAAAGCCTTAATAAAAACAGTGAATAAAAACTTCATCCTCGGCCAGACAGTTTGGAAAACAGTTTTCTAAATGAACATGATCCTCTGTAATCTTCTCGAGGAAGGAAAAGCGAATTAAAAAAAAACAGAATTTGTGGCAAACCTACTCTGCGATTTGACATATTCCAATTAAAAAGTGTGCCCACACAAACAGCAGCTGAGTCAATCAGACTGTGTTCAAAGACAAATCTGCTTTACATTAGAAACCTGGAGAATGTCAGACATGGTTTTATAAAATAAAAGCTCAAATGTACTGGCCAGTGCTTTTGCTCAAAGCCATCTTTACTTACAAAAACACACAGGATTTAGGCCTTTTATGCTAAGACTTCTGGTGAATGATAATGGCAAGTGTAAGTAATCAATATTTTAGTCTATTAACTAGAACGGGATTCTTGGCAGCGTAGAGAAAATGTTGCTGTTGTAAAGCAAATCTTCTGCAATTCTAACAAATGTTTGCATGGAGCTGAGAGACAATTTTGCAGTTTTAAAGCTAATTACCTGCAATTCTATGCATTTAGCATGACTAATGGTGTGTTTCTCTGCTCAAACATAACAAAATCAAGAGCCTGTCCTCCCTGTTCTGCCAAGTGAATTCAAAAAAGGGAAAGTCCACGGTAACACACTTTAAAATGTATGCCAAACAAAAAACATTGATTTTAAAGTCTACCAAACCATACAACTCTATGCACAAGGACTACTTTTTAAAATGACCACTGAAAATGTTACAAAAACTAATTTACTGGAAGATCCGTGCAGATGCAAAATCTCCCTCAGGTTTTTATGCAACCACGTTTTCCAAAAACTCTTAAATATCTGCTCCGAATTAAGATTCAAAGATGTCTACAGAAATAATGGGTTGTCAGCTATTACATGGCACCTTCAGTTAGAAAAAATACCTTTTGGTTATCGAACTACAGTCAGTGAAGTGGATTTAAACCCGGTAATGGAATTACAGTAATGGAATGACATCATGGGTCCCTGATCTGTACTACACAGAAATGCATCATGATGGATATGAATGTGTTTCTCCTCATGTTTCACAAGTTTGGACATCACAGCGCATCACAGCGCAGCACAGCGCATCACAGCGCAGCGCATCACAGCGCATCACAGCGCATCACAGCGCATCGCAGCGCAGCACAGCGCATCACAGCGCATCACAGCGCAGCGCATCACAGCGCATCACAGCGCATCGCAGCGCAGCACAGCGCATCACAGCGCATCACAGCGCAGCACAGCGCATCACAGCGCATCAAAGCGCAGCACAGCGCATCACAGCGCATCAAAGCGCAGCGCAGCACAGCGCATCACAGCGCAGCAGAGCACAGCAGAGTACGGTGCAGTACAATAAAGCACAGCAGAGTAGGGTAGAGTAAAGTACAGTGCAGTAGAGTACAGTAGAGTACAGTACAGTACAATACAGTAAAGAAAAGTAGAGTATAGTAAAGTACAGTACAATATATAGTACAGTGAGTAGAGTACAGTAAAGTACAGTACAATATACAGTACTCTACTGTTCTTTACTGTACTGTACTCTACTCACTGTACTGTACTGTATTGTACTGCACGGAAAGCGATACTGGAGCGCCAAGTCTAAGTGACCCCCCCTTTGTTTTTACACTGCTGCTACTCGCTGTTTATTGTCTATGCATAGTCACTTTACCTCTACCTACATGTACAAATTACCTGGACTAACCTGTACCCCCGCACATGGACTCGGTACCGGTACCCCCTGTATATAGCCTCGGTACCGGTACCCCCTCTATATAGCCTGGTTATTGTATATAGCCTGGTTATTGTATATAGCCTGGTTAGTGTATATAGCCTGGTTATTGTATATAGCCTGGTTATTGTATATAGCCTGGTTATTGTATATAGCCTGGTTATTGTATATAGCCTGGTTATTGTATATAGCCTGGTTAGTGTATATAGCCTGGTTAGTGTATATAGCCTGGTTAGTGTATATAGCCTGGTTAGTGTATATAGCCTGGTTAGTGTATATAGCCTGGTTATTGTATATAGCCTGGTTATTGTATATAGCCTGGTTAGTGTATATAGCCTGGTTATTGTATATAGCCTGGTTATTGTATATAGCCTGGTTAGTGTATATAGCCTGGTTAGTGTATATAGCCTGGTTATTGTATATAGCCTGGTTATTGTTAATTAATTGTGTAACTTATTATTATTTTTAATGTTTTTACTTTAGTTTATTTAGTAAATATTTTCTTAATCTTATTTTCTTAAAACTGCATTGTTGGTTAAGGGCTTGTAAGTAAGCATTTCACGGTAAGGTCTACACCTGTTGTATTCGGCGCATGTGACAAATACAATTTCATTTGATTTGATTGTATTGTACTGTACTGTGCTTTACTCACTGTACTGTGCTAGACAAACTTGTGAAACATACGTCTATGATAGGTTCAGATTTGATCCAGTCCGGTCCCTCTGTGGACGTTAACATTAAGGCCAAGTACGTACGGTACAGCATGTCTCCTAGTTACTGAAGTACAGTACATCTTCCTATATAATGGAAGGGTTCATGCAGCAGATACAGGACTGATAATAAGTATACCATTTAGAATGAGATTCATTGTAAAACATATGAATATTTCATTTGTTATGAATTTACAAGGCGAAAATACATCAAGAGTACAAATATACGCAAACAGTGGCTGCAGTCTGTCTATGGGTACAAGGTAATTCACCTAAGAGTGGCTGCAGTCTGTCTATGGGTACAGGATAATTCACCTAAGAGTGGCTGCAGTCTGTCTATGGGTACGGAGTAATTCACTTAAGAGTGGCTACAGTCTGTCTATGGGTACAGGGTAATTCACTTAAGAGTGGCTGCAGTCTGTCTATGGGTACAGGGTAATTCACCTAAGAGTGGCTACAGTCTGTCTATGGGTACAGGGTAATTCACCTAAGAGTGGCTGCAGTCTGTCTATGGGTACGGAGTAATTCACTTAAGAGTGGCTGCAGTCTGTCTATGGGTACAGGGTAATTCACTTAAGAGTGGCTGCAGTCTGTCTATGGGTACAGGGTAATTCACTTAAGAGTGGCTGCAGTCTGTCTATGGGTACAGGGTAATTCACTTAAGAGTGGCTGCAGTCTGTCTATGGGTACAGGGTAATTCACTTAAGAGTGGCTGCAGTCTGTCTATGGGTACAGGGTAATTCACTTAAGAGTGGCTGCAGTCTGTCTATGGTTACAGGGTAATTCACCTAAGAGTGGCTGCTGTTTGTCTATGGGTACAGGGTAATTCACCTAAGAGTGGCTGCAGTCTGTCTATGGGTCCGGGGTAATTCACCTAAGAGTTGCTGCAGTCTGTCTATGGGTTACTTCATTACAGTAATATAGAGGGGCAAAAACATGACCATCTGCAGCATGAAAAATGCTTCCTCAGGTTCAGCGTGCTGATCTCCCTCTGCCTGCGTGCTGTGTTAATATTTCAGCAGCACTTGACACACTGAACTACATTAGACTGGGGGAAGAGATGAGCTGGGGAGGAGAGCGGCTGAGCCCGGGGATGAGGGGATTCAGATGGAGAGAGAGAGAGAGAGAGAGAGAGAGAGAGAGAGAGAGAGAGAGAGAGAGAGAGAGAGAGAGAGAGAGAGAGAGAGAGAGAGAGAGAGAGAGAGAGAGAGAGAGAGAGAGAGAGAGAGATGGAGAGATGGAGAGATGGAGAGCTAGAGAGAGAGAGAGAGAGAGAGAGAGAGAGAGAGAGAGAGAGAGAGAGAGAGAGAGATGGAGAGAGAGAGAGAGAGAGAGAGATGGAGAGATGGAGAGCTAGAGAGAGAGAGAGAGAGAGAGAGAGAGAGAGAGAGAGAGAGAGAGAGAGAGAGAGAGAGAGAGAGAGAGAGAGAGAGAGAGAGAGAGAGAGAGATGGAGAGATGGAGAGCTAGAGTAGGGATGGAGGGAGAAGACTTCAACTATACTCATTGATAGCTTAGAAATCCATCCACTCTCCCCACCCCCCATAGCCTGCAGTCTAAACAGGATAGACTGTCGGATGGTGGAGAGAGGGCTTTTGGGCATAACATATAGAACAGCAAGTCTCTTGGTACTGTAAGAGCAGTGAACCCATCCCCTAAGTAAGGTGAAGGGCAAGAGGATAATGTACTGTATACACTTATGACAAAGCAATGTCAGAGTGGCTTTACAGCAGAGTGGTTTCATACGAAACCAGGTCACGAAATTCAATCCATAGAATGGTCCTCTAAGCCTCCATCATTTTTCATCTGTAGGTGGTACAAAGTTTTACCACTTGCTCCGTAATACGAGTAGTATTTTGATTTAAATAAAAACATTTTTACATTAAGTTATGAATATTGAAAAATATAAACATGAATATTGAAGAAACTACATTTTTGATTAGGCGAATGTTTTAATACAGTGTATTATTGAACATAATATACTCTACAGCAGGGGTGTCAAACTCATTTTAGCTCAGGGGCCACATGGAGGAAAATCTATTCCCAAGTGGGCCGGACCGGTAAAATCATGGTATATATAACTTAAAAACAACAACTTCAGATTGTTTTCTTTGTTTTAATACGATCAACATAAAACATAAAGCTGGAGCCTGAGGACAGTGCGTCCAAAATAGTACAAGCACAACATCACTATTAATCATAAAACACGTCAAGTTTATTTGAAAATTCTAAAGAAAAAGAACACACAAACACACAATGCCTCAGTGATTAACAGAACTGTTCCACAGATCACAGAACTATATCAGGGTGTCATTTCTCAGGCAGAAATGTAGATAAAAATAATGAAATCCTGTTCCCCAAACAAGTGCAAGAACCACAGAGTCAAGAATAGGTTAAATATACAAATAAAATAAAATCAATTAAAAACAATAGCACATCAACATAAAAACATAGAAACATAAAGCTGGAGCCTGAGGACAGTGTGTCCAAAAGCACAACATCACTATTAATCATAAAACACCTCAAGTTATTTTTAAAGTTCTGAGGACAAAGAACACACAAACACACAATGCCTCAGTGATTCACAGAAGTATATCACAGAACTATATCAGGGTGTCTCATGCAGCACTTTAAGTGGGGTTGCATAGTTTATTTGACTCCTGATACCTGGCATCTTTTAGCTTTCACCAGCGCATCAATATCAGGCGTCACATCCTGAGTGGCAGCCAACTTCAGGATGAGATTCAAGTGCTTGTGTGTGAGCCTTGAGCGCAGCTTTGTTTTATTTATGCTCATTACAGAGAAAACTTGCTCACAAAGATATGTGGTTCCAAACATGCACAACAGTTTTGCAGCGAGGGCTGTCAAGTTGGGGTAACCTGGCAAGAGATTCTGATAAAATGTGTCAAAGCCAGCTGCGGCAAATTTGCCCTTCAAATCCGAGTCACACTGCAAGTCTATTATTTCAAGTTGGATGCTGACGGGCAGATCAGAGGGATTCACAGTGAATGGCGAGTAAAAAACTTTGAAGTCTTTCTCCAGTTCACCAAAAATCTGAAAGCGTTGCTCAAACTCCCGTAACAGTCCCGTTATTTTATCTTTGAACCGCTTCATGTCTGCCACATGTTGGGTCGCGCACACATTTTTCAGACCGGGGAAGTGAGCTGCATCACCACCGGCGAGTTGCGTCTCCCACAATGACAGCTTCAACTTGAAAGAAAGTATGCTGTCATAATACTGCGGACAACTTTGTTGCGCCCTTGCAGCTGTTTGTTCAAGTTATTCAGGTGCTCTGTAACATCCACCATAAATGCAAGGTCCTGCATCCATTCTGCGGAATGAAATTCTAACACTGGTTTGCCCTTTTCTTCCATGAACTGTTCAATTTCTTCTCGTAAATCAAAGAAACGCCTCAGCACAGCACCTCGGCTTAACCATCTTACCTCAGTGTGGTATGGCAGGCCATAGATGTGGTCTTTCTCTCTGAGAAGGCTGTCAAACTGACGGTGATTCAGGCTTCTGGATAGGATGAAATTAACAGTTTGGATGACCACCTTCATGACGTTATCCATCTTTAATGACTTGCAACAGAAAGCCTCCTGGTGCAAAATACAGTGAAAAGTCAAAAAATCACGTCCTCCATTTGCAGATTGCACTTTCTCTCTGAACTTTGTCACAACGCCTGCTTTTTTCCCGATCATTGAGGGCGCACCATCTGTAGCCAGGCTGACAGCGCGGGACCAGTCCACTCCGACCCTGTCCAGCGCGCCGACGAGTGCGGTGAAAATATCAGCTGCTGTTGTTGTATCTGTCATCGGCACCAACTCCACGAACTCCTCGGTGACGGTCAATGTGTCAGGCTGATATTTACAAAAGCCTGACGCTTTTCAGGGCACACAATCTCCGCTGCCTTCATCATGCATGTTTTTACAAATTCACCCTCACTAAATGGTTTTGAAGCCACTGCGATTTCAATAGCAATGAGGTAGCTAGCTTTCACTGCAGCGTCACTGATGTCTCGGCTGTGAGTAAACACAGACTGCTGTTTCTTCAGACTCGCCAACAGTTCATTCACCTTCTCTCTTCTCCGCTGTCCTTGAAAGTTGTCATATTTGTCGGCATGAAGACTCACAGTGGCGACGAAGGTTATATTCTTTCAGCACTGCAACATGCTGTGAACACACCAAACATACAGCTTTCCCATTCAATTCCGTGAATAAATAGGAGGATGACCATTTTTCTTGGAACACTCTGCGTCCACTTTTCTCTTTTTTGACAGAGACATATTGGGGCAATGAGGGTGCCAAAGCACATAATGTTAAAAGTAGAAGCCATAATAAATATCGGGGGCAAAACAAAGTAGCTCATCTGGACTGGCTGCACGTGCTTGACCTACTTGCTCTGCCACGGTATAAACAGTTTGCTTTGTTAACACAATTGATATTGCGCCATCCAGTGGACGCAATTGGAACAGCAGTTTATTTTATTGAAATATTGCATTTTTATACTTTACAAAATCATCTTGCGGGCCGGATTAAACCCGTTTGCGGGCCTGATCCGGCCCGCGGGCCGGATGTTTGACACCCCTGCTCTACAGGCATATCACCGTTCTGGAGTGGGATCTCTGTTAGTTTTAAAGTTATGGTTCATTTTATACAGAGAAATTGGCATAGTAGGCAATGTATCCAATCACAGGCCTCCTTCTACTTGTATCATTGCCCACCAGCAGAGGGCGACCATTTTGAATCCATTTTCACATTCACTCTGTTGGTAAAGCTTACAAATTGGTCGTAGCTCGTAAAGTAGCAGAGATCCCACTCTGGGACTTTAATATGCCTGAACACTATGTTATGTTCAACAATATATTAGTCCCGTGTAGCTCCGTTGGTAGAATAGCGCTTGCAACGCCAGAGTTGTGGGTTCGATTCCCACGGGGAGAGCAGTATGAAAAATTTATGCACTCACTCACTGTAAGTTGCTCTGGATAAGAGCGTCTGCTAAATGACTAAAATGTAAAATGTAACAATACATTGAAACATTCGCCAAATCCAAAATGATATTCTTTAAATATTCATGTTCATATTTTTCAATATTCATAAATGAATGTATTTTGTTTATTTATTATTATTATAGAATTACGACTCATATTACAGAGCAAGCGGCAAAGCTTCATAAGACACCATTGTTGCTTTGTAGCACTTACAGGTGAAACATTATGGAGTCTTAAAGGAGGAATGTGTCTGGCCAAAATGTCATAAATATACCAACTTTGATAAATGATTTCTCAATTATGCTTTTAGATACAAATGTAAAATATACACAGTGTACAAAGCATTAAGAACACCTTCCTAATATTGAGTTGCACCCCCCCCTTCAGAACAGCCTCAATTCATCGGGGTATGGACTCTACAAGGTGTCGAAAGCGTTCCACATGGATGCTGGCCCCTGTTGACTCCAGATCTTCCCACAGTTGTGTCAAGTTGGCTGGATGTCCTTTGAGTGGTGGACCATTTTTGATACACACGGGAAACTGTTGAGCGTGAAAAACACAGCAGCGTTGCAGTTCTTGACACAAACCGGTGCACCTGGATTCACCTGGTCAGTCTACAGTATGTCAGGGATGGGCAACTTTGATGGGGGTGGGGGCCACTAAAAATCTGAACTCATCATGAGGGGCCGCAGTTGCTCGCGGATCTGCGGGCCACCAGTTGCCCATCCCCTGGTCTACGTCATGGAAAGAGCTGGTGTTCTTAATATTCTGTATATTCAGTGTACAGTATGTCAACAATTATTCCTCCAAAGGATCATTCTATTGGTTCTCCCGAGTGGCGCAGTGGTCTAAGGCACTGCATCGCAGTGCTAGCTGTGCCACTAGAGATGCTGGTTCGTATCCAGGCTCTGTCGTAGCCGGCCATGACCGGGAGACCCATGGGGCGGCGCACAATTGGCCCAGCGTCGTCCAGGGTAGGGGAGGGAATGGCCGGCAGGGATGTAGCTCAGTTGGTAGAGCATGGCGTTTGCAACGCCAGGGTTGTGGGTTCGATTCCCACGGGGGGCCAGTATGAAAAATATAATGTATGCACTCACTAACTGTAAGTCGCTCTGGATAAGAGCGTCTGCTAAATGACTAAAATGTAAATGTCAATTTGGTTAAAAAAATACGAATGTGTCCTGGTTTCGTATGGAATCACTCAGCATTATGTCTGGCTTGCCATTCACTAGTCACGCAACATATGAACTAAAATAGCATGTCCCTAAGCAACACAATGCATTAAGGTATTATGTGTGCACAGTCAGATACAATGGCTTGCAAAAGTATTCAGACTCCTTGGTTACAAAGTGGGATTAAAATGAATTTAATTGTCATTTTTTGTCAACAATCTACACAAAATACTCTGCAATGTAAAAGTGGAAGAAAAATTATAGTTTTTGTTAAGATTAATAAAAATTTAAGAACTAAAATAGTAGTTGCATAAGTATTCAGCTCCCTGAGAAAATACATGTTAGAAACACCTTTGGCAGCAATTACAGCTGTGAGTCTTCTTGGGTAAGTCTCTAAAAGCTTAGTTTGCACACCTGGATTGTGCAATATTTGCCCATTATTCTTTTCAAAAATATTCAAGCTCTGTCAAGGTGTTGGGGATCATGGCTAGACAGCCATTTTCAAGTCTTGCCATAGATTTTCAAGCAGATTTAAGTCAAAACTGTAACTCGGCCACTCAGGAACATTCACTCTCTTCTTGGTAAGCAACTCCAGTCTAGATTTGGCCTTGTGTTGTAGGTTATTGTCCTACTAAAAGGTGAATTCCTCTCCCAGTGTCTCGTGTAAAGCAGACTGAAGCAGGTTCTCCTCTAGGATTTTGCCTGTGCTTTGCTCCATCCCGTTTCTTTTCATCATGAAAAACTCCCCAGTCTTTGCCGATGTCAAGAATACCCATAACATGATGCAGCCACCACCATGCTTGAAAATAAGGAGGCAGTTACTCAGTGATGTGTTGGATTTGCCCCAAACATAAGGCTTTGCATTTAGGCCAAAATGTGTACTCCTTTG
The DNA here is from genome assembly GCF_964263955.1 of Coregonus lavaretus. NCBI lineage: Eukaryota > Metazoa > Chordata > Actinopteri > Salmoniformes > Salmonidae > Coregonus > Coregonus lavaretus. The sequence goes on from NW_028158101.1 coordinate 378,332, forward strand.
CCATGTTTTCTTTGTAGCATTACTTTAGTGCCTTGTTGCATACAAGATGCATGTTTTGGAATATTCTTATTCTGTATATTTGTATTTTTCTTTTCACTCTGTCATTTAGGTAATTATTTTGGAGTCACTACAATGTCGTTGATCCATCCTCAGTTCTCTCCCATCACCGCCATTGAACGCTGAAGCCGTTTTAAAATCACCAATGGCCTCGTGGTAACATCCCTGAGCAGTTTCATTCCTGTCCTGCAGCTCAGTTCAGAAGGACGACTGTATCTTTGATGTGTCTGGGTGGTTTAATACATAATCCACAGCAGAATTATTACCTTGACCATGCTTAAAGAGATATTCTACAAACGGGTTGGTCAAAACAAGCACTGTGATTGGTTGAGACGCATTCTAAGCCATACTAAAAAACCTGTTTAGCACGGGTAAGCCTATGACGCAAAAATGGGCATCTTGTTTTCTGTTCCATCTGACAAACCCTGCGCATCCAGTGTCCGATCAGCTCAGCTAGGCAATTCATTAACTTGATCTCCACTATAAAAAGCATCTAGACATTATTTCCCCTTGCTTATAGCCTAACATTTGGTTTGCAATAACGGGGGTTTGTACAAACGTTGCTGTCTGTCTCTCGACATTTGCAGCATTGTTTCAATATTGAAATTCGATCTCCACTGTCCTATTGAGAATGAACGTGTCAGGACGAGACAGATGTCTTCTCTCAGCCAGTGGGAATCATGAATCAGCATCATTTTTATGGATATACAATTGAAAAACCGCAGCACAGCCGTGCCAAATAAGTTGTTTAGGACGTCCTCTCGTGTACGATTGCTTTATTCAATGTCTGATTTGTTATTGTTACCCATCTACCAATCACTGCCCTTTCGAAAAGCTCCCTGGTCTTTGTAGTTGAATCTGTGCTTGAAATTCAATACGTGACTGAGGGACCTTACAGATGTCGTATGTATGGGGGACAGAGGAAGGATTAGTCATTCAAACATCATGTCAACCCCATGAAACCCCCGTGTTTTTTTTAAGGCACATTTTACCCCTGAACTAATTTAGGCTTGCCTAAACAAAGAGGCTGAATACCTATGCGACAACTATATTTTAGTTATTTAATTTGTATTAATCTCTAAACAAATTTAAATGTTTTCTTCCACTTTGACAGAGTATTTTGCGTAGATTGTTGACAAAAATTACAATAAAATCTATTTTAATCCAACTTTGTAACACAATAAAATGTGAAGAAATCTGAATACTTTGCAAGGCATCTCTTTGTCTAGTCAAGTAGGTTCTATCTCTTTTGAAAACAATATCTGTCAACGGTGAGCCAGTTATTATTGAGTGAGCACCAATGCAAATAACAACTTGGTTAACTGGCTGATGAATCATTACTAGAGGACATGGTTTGAAGTGCCACAGATGGTTGGGATAAATGTCTTACCTTGAGGCCACAGATTCTTCTTCTTGTTCATGCTGAGGCATGTCTAGAACAACGCAGCAACACTGAGTAACTGAGTCCCCATTATGAATCCATGATCTGGTATTTCTTCATGTCGATAGCATGAGTTGGTATAGTTTTTTTCATGTCATGGCCTGCAACAACATTATTTATGGTTGCGTCAGGGTTTGACCTCTAAAAGTCTATTTAGAAGACCATTTCTCAGACTGGTCCATAAAAAGCAACCAGCTAAGCTGTTCGACAGAGGACCATTTGCAACAGTACTCACCCCCTCTCGTTTTGGAGGGTTGTTGTCAGGGAATGGTTTTCCTTGCAACGCAGTGCAGAAATGCTCAAACATATGCAGGAGGTACGGTCCATGAGTACTGCTGGGAATCAGGAGGTACAGTCCATGAGTACTGCTGGGTAGAGCTGGGCCATATGGAGAAAAATCCATATCGCGAGAAATTGCCTGAATTGATGCAATAACGATAACTAGAACGATAAGTATGTGACTGTTCACCACAGTTTATTATCGTTTAAACTACTACTACTAGCTTGATGGTTGTAGCCATCAATTGTCTCATTATCAATCACCCAAATTAGCAAACCTATTTAATTTCAAACTTCACATTTCTCTAGCATAGACTACTTTCCTTAATGAACGATATCTACAAAAGTGATCAGTATGTTGGTGTTGATCATTTTCGGTTTACCGTCACAGCTCTACTGCTGGGTATCCACTCCACTCCTCACCACCAACCAACCAATCACACTCCACTCCTCACCACCAACCAACCAATCACACTCCACTCCTCACCACCAACCAACCAATCACACTCCACTCCTCACCACCAACCAATCACACTCCACCCTTCACCATCACCACCAACCAATCACACTCCACCCTTCACCATCACCACCAACCAATCACACTCCACCCTACACCATCACCACCAACCAATCACACTCCACCCTACACCATCACCACCAACCAATCACACTCCACCCTACACCATCACCACCAACCAATCACACTACATCCCACACCCTCACCACCAACCAATCGCACTCCACCCTACACCATCACCACCAACCAATCACACTACATCCCACACCCTCACCACCAACCAATCACACTCCACCCTTCACCATCACCACCAACCAATCACACTCCACCCTACACCATCACCACCAACCAATCACACTCCACCCTACACCATCACCACCAACCAATCACACTACATCCCACACCCTCACCACCAACCAATCGCACTCCACCCTACACCATCACCACCAACCAATCACACTACATCCCACACCCTCACCACCAACCAATCACACTCCACCCTTCACCATCACCACCAACCAATCACACTCCACCCTACACCATCACCACCAACCAATCACACTACATCCCACACCCTCACCACCAACCAATCGCACTCCACCCTACACCATCACCACCAACCAATCACACTACATCCCACACCCTCACCACCAACCAATCACACTCCACCCTTCACCATCACCACCAACCAATCACACTCCACCCTACACCATCACCACCAACCAATCACACTACATCCCACACCCTCACCACCAACCAATCACACTCCACCCTACACCATCACCACCAACCAATCACACTACATCCCACACCCTCACCACCAACCAATCACACTCCACCCCTCCATCCTACACCATCACCACCAACCAACCAATCCCCCCATCAAGAGGTGGACACCTTGGGGAGGGTTACCCCAGAGGACTGCCTGCTTACGATAAGCTGGTCCTGATAGTGCTGCAGCAGCATGACAGGTGAGAAAGCAGCATACAGCAGCGGTAGTACCAATGCAGAGTGGTACTTTGTGGGTCAGCTATGGGAAATCAGAGCTGAAGCTCTAGAGTGGACTAAGCACAAATGATTGGGTGATTTAATGGGCTTTAATGCATGCTATGGCAGAAGAAGAACGTGATTGTGTGTGTGTGTGGATGTCGGAGTGTGAACAATCCTGTATAGGGCGTGGAGCTGTACCCGGCCCACGCTGTATCTGGAAACGTCCGTCCGTCCGTCCGTCCGTCCGTCCGTCCGTCTGTCTGTCAGTCACTCACTCAGCTGCACTGATGTATCAGGCTGGATTAATGACTTGATAATGATGACTGCTGAATTCCCTGACTGATTTATTGCTGTTTACTATATACTATAGGGTCAGTGACACATGAACACCGCTGTACAGTTCTTCCCATCCCTATGTGGAATACACCCATGTGACAATCCCCGGCTGTAGGAGACATGTCTCAGGGGACAGACTATAGCTACAGTCCAGGACAGCTACACACTGCAGCCAGCACAGGGCTTAGGCTACATGGTAACACGTCTGGCCCTTCCCTTCTACTCAAACACACCTGCTGTGGCCCAAATGGCACCCTATTCCTGACATGGCGCACTGCCATTTGTGACGCACCTGGGTTATTATGGAACTGTATGGCCAGAGAGTGTAGTATAATATCAATGACATGTAACTAAGACTGCCCTGGTGTCACACTGCATGGATTTACATGACCATGCTTACTTGCTCAGCCGATAATGCCCCCCCCCCCTGCGGTATTATGTGATATTAATGTGATGTAAAGCTGAGAGAGCAGAGCGGGTGGGGTGTAATTAAAAACATCAAAAGGCTGCACATGTGGACAGAGAGGGGTCAGCGGGAGTTTCCCCTCCATAGTGGGGAGATGGAACGTCCAATCGGTGACATCAGCGGTGCGTCCAGCAGAGTAGGGAAGATAACAGAGCATCTCTCCCAGCTGGGTCTCTGGGAAGTGGCTGTTTCCCTTTGATGTGTAAACCTTGTCACAACAAAGGTTCTCTCTTTGCACACTTTCTTTCAGACTGACTTAAACCTCCTGAACCCAACACAACGTTTGTCACTTGAATATGAACCTCCTGGTGAGTTCACTAACAGGAAGAAGAGTGAAGGTTGATTGTTCCAAAGTGCCTTCGCCTGGTCAAAGGGTGACTAAAGTGAGACAAAACTCAGAGGCATGATGGACAGTTAGGAGAGACAGGGAAGGCTGAAGGGAAGGATAGTAGTTGTGCTTACAGACAGGCACAGGGGAAAGGGAATGGGGCTGGAATTTATACAAGCCAAATGCTGGACATTTTAGATGCCAATGCATGAGTTCACTTTACAGGCCCACAATACCTCTCTGCTCCAGACCCCACAATACCTCTCTCCTCCAGACCCCACAATACCTCTCTCCTCCAGACCCCACAATACCTCTCTCCTCCAGACCCCACAATACCTCTCTACTCCAGACCCCACAATACCTCTCTACTCCAGACCCCACAATACCTCTCTACTCCAGACCCCACAATACCTCTCTACTCCAGACCCCACAATACCTCTACTCCAGACCCCACAACACCTCTCTGCTCCAGACCCCACAATACCTCTCTACTCCAGACCCCACAATACCTCTCTACTCCAGACCCCACAATACCTCTCTACTCCAGACCCCACAATACCTCTCTACTCCAGACCCCACAATACCTCTCTACTCCAGACCCCACAATACCTCTCTCCTCCGGACCCCACAATACCTCTCTACTCCAGACCCCACAATACCTCTCTCCTCCAGACCCCACAATACCTCTCTACTCCAGACCCCACAATACCTCTCTCCTCCAGACCCCACAATACCTCTCTCCTCCAGACCCCACAATACCTCTCTCCTCCAGACCCCACAATACCTCTCTACTCCAGACCCCACAATACCTCTCTACTCCAGACCCCACAATACCTCTCTACTCCAGACCCCACAATACCTCTCTGCTACAGACCCCACAGGAGTCACCACAGGCTGTAAATCAGGGCTATTCAACTGGTTGCCCGCGGGCCAGATCCGGCCCGTTTATTAATTTAGACTGGCCCTTTGATCAATTCTGAACATTAATAAAAGATCTGAAAAAGAATCCCTGCCCAAATCGGACGTTCAGTACCAAAATGACAAGCACTATCTATGGTGGTTGTCTATAGTGTGGTTTCTAGTGGTTTCTAGCGGTTTCTAGCGGTTTCTAGTGGTTTCTAGTGGTTTCTAGCACCTATGTGGCATGTTGATGAATTTCTCTTCATATGAATTTGGCTCTAGTGTTTGAACGGTTTAAGCTACAAAATATTATGACCCCATTCCTGAAAACTACGACTCTAAGGAACACGTACACTACCAGTCAAAAGTTTGGACACACCAACTCATTCAAGTATACAGAAGATAGCCCTATTTGTTAAAAGACCAAGTCCATATTATGGCAAGAACAGCTCAAATAAGCAAAGAGAAACGACAGTCCATCATTACTTTAAGACATAAAGGTCAGTCAATACAGAACATTTGAAGAACTTTGAACGTTTCTTCAAGTGCAGACGCAAAAACCATCAAGCGCTATGATGAAACTGGCTCTCATGCGGACCACCAAAGGAATGGAAGACCCAGAGTTACCTCTGCTGCAGAGGATACGTTCATTAGAGTTACCAGCCTCAGACATTGCAGCCCAAATAAATGCTTCACAGAGTTCAAGTCACAGACACATCTCAACATCAACTGTTCAGATGGGACCGTGTGAATCAGGCCTTCATGGTCGAATTGCTGAAAAGAAACCACTACTAAAGGACACCAATAAGAACAAGAGACCTGCTTGGGCCAAGAAACATGAGCAATGGACATTCGACCGGTGGAAATTTGTCCTTTGGTCTGGAGTCCAAATTTGAGATTTTTGGTTCCAACAGCATGTGTAGTTCCCACCGTAAAGCATGGAGGAGGAGGTGTTATGGTGTGGGGGTGGTTGCTGGTGACACTGTCTGTGATTTTATTTAGAATTCAAGGCACACTTAACCAGCATGGCTACCCACAGCATTCTGCAGCGACACGCCATCCCATCTGGTTTGGGATAAGTGGGTTTTTTCAACAGGACAATGACCCAACACACCTCCAGGCTGTATAAGGGCTATTTTACGAAGAAGGAGAGTGATGGAGTGTTGCATCAGATGACCTGGCCTCCACAATCCCCCGACCTCAACCCAATTGAGATGGTTTGGGATGAGTTGGAAGGCAGAGTGAAGGAAAAGCAGCCAACAAGTGCTAAGTATATGGGGGAACTCCTTCAAGACTGTTGGAAAAGCATTCCAGGTGAAGCTGGTTGAGAGAATGCCAAGAGTGTGCAAAGCTGTCATCAAGGCAAAGGGTGGCTATTTGAAGAATCTCAAATATAAAATATATTTAGATTTGTTAAACACTTTTTTGGTTACTACATGATTCCATATGTGTTACTTCATAGTGTTGATGTTTTCACTATTATTCTACAATGTAGAAATAGTCAAAATAAAGAAAACCGTTGAATGAGTAGGTGTGTCCACATTTTTGACTGGTACTGTATGTGCCTTAAGGACTCTTTAGAAGGGAGTGTGACGGAAATTAATTCAAAGCATACTTCCTTCAGACTGGAATTTGGCATTACCTGATTTGGCATACAGTATCTGTGTGTTATTTATTGAGATGCTTAGTTTTCAAAAAAAAAAAATGACCTAATTACTTTTAAGAAACTTTTAATACTTGTTTAAATAAATTATGGTGAGCCTTTTTCCTTTTCAATGATGATCAAATGTTTTGCTTGCACCTTAACTCACATTGGTTAAGCACCCTCCACCTCTTTCCTAATTAATTTTAGCAGCATTTAAATTTTAAGAAAGGTGCTTTATTGGTCGTTGTGTGTTGCTTTTTTATACAGTTTTAAATAATAATCACGTGGAAAATGTACGGCCCTCCTGCAATTAACCTTTTTTTACATCTGGCCCCAGTAATAATATAGTTGAATAGCCCTTCCTCACTACTGAGCCAGGGTTAAAGACCCTACCTGAAAGCATATATCCCATTGGTCCACATAAACTCAAGTCTCTCTTTTGACCTGTAACTGACTCCAAGGTTAGCCTTTCCATAGCAGCACAAATAGAAGGGGCCACATCCTTTTCCTCTCACTCAGTATTATGGATTCTTTATCCCTGAAGAAGAAACAGAGCCATTTTCCTGAGGGGGGGGGGGGCACTGTTGCCCTGCTTCCTTTACTTTGTAGTGCTGCCACTGGGTGAGGCATAAATAACTTGACCCATTGTACAAAAGACACACACATAGACACAAATGTGTACGCACACACACGCACAGACACACGCATGCAGGCACACACAAACACACACACACAAACACACACACAGACACACACACACACACACACACACACACACACACCTCATCAGAACAGCGCCGGAGAAGATGGCTGCCGTTTTACAGCCCTCTAACCAACCCTCTAACCAATTGTACTATTATGTGTGTTTTTCCGCGTTATTTGTAATTTATTTTGTACATAATGTTTCTGCCATCGTCTCTTATAACCAAAAAGAGCTTCTGGATATCAGGACAGCGATTACTCACCTCGCATTGGACGAAGATTTTTTCTTCAACGAGGCGGCCGCGAAGGATATCATACAGACACCCGACAAGGCCCAAATCCCCGTCATTCGCGTGAGGAAGAGACGGAGATATCGCGGACGCAGATCCGGGTGCCTTGTAAGGATCCGACGGCGAGCGAGTAAACTGCCTCTTCCATCAATCCTATTAGCCAACGTTCAAGCTTTTGAGAATAAAATGGACGATTTAAGATTACGGTTATCCTACCAACGGGACATTAAAAACTGTAATATCTTATGTTTCACGGAGTCGTGGCTGAACGACAACAATGATAACATTCAGCTAGCAGGCTATACGCTACATCGGCAGGACAGAACGGCTGACTCTGGTAAGACAAGGGGTGGCGGTCTGTGTATATTTGTAAACAACAGCTGGTGCACAAAATCAAATACTAAGGAAGTCTCGAGGTTTTGCTCGCCTGAGGTAGAGTATCTTATGATAAGCTGTAGACCACACTATTTACCAAGAGAGTTTTCATCTATATTTTTCATAGCTGTCTATTTACCACCACAAACCAATGCTGGCATTAAGATTGCACTGAATGAGTTGTACAAGGCCATTAATCAACAGGAAAACGCTCATCCAGATGCAGCGCTCCTAGTGGCCGGGGACTTTAATGCAAGGAAACTTAAATCCGTTCTACCTAATTTCTACCAGCATGTTAAATGTGCAACCAGAGGGAAAAAAACTCTAGACCACCTTTACTCCACACACAGAGACGCATACAAAGCTCTCCCTCGCCCTCCATTTGGCAAATCTGACCATAACTCTATCCTCCTGATTCCTGCTTATAAGCAAAAACTGAAGCAGGAAGCACCAGTGATTCGGTTAATAAAAAAGTGGTCAGATGACGCAGATGCTAAGCTACAGGACTGTTTTGCTAGCACAGACTGGAACATGTTCCGGGATTCTTCAGACAGCATTGAGGAGTACACCACATCAGTCACTGGCTCCATCAATAAGTGCATCGATGATGTCGTCCCCACAGTGACCGTACGTACATACCCCAACCAGAAGCTATGGATTACAGGAAACATCCGCACTGAGCTAAAGGGTAGAGCTGCCGCTTTCAAGGAACGGGACTCTAACCCGGACGCTTATAAGAAATCCCGCTATGACCTCCGACGAACCATCAAACAGGCAAAGAGTCAATACAGGTCTAAGATTGAATCATACTACACTGGCTCTGACGCTCGTCGGATGTGGCAGGGCTTGAAAACTATTACAGACTACAAAGGGAAGCACAGCCGCGAGCTGCCCAGTGACACAAGCCTACCAGACGAGCTAAACCACTTCTATGCTCGCTTCGAGGCAAGCAACACTGAAGCATGCATGAGAGCACCAGCTGTTCCGGATGACTATGTGATCACGCTCTCCGTAGCCGATGTGAGTAAGACTTTTAAGCAGGTCAACATTCACAAGGCCGCAGGGCCAGACGGATTACCAGGACGTGTACTCCGAGCATGTGCTGACCAACTGGCAAGTGTCTTCACTGACATTTTCAACATGTCCCTGACTGAGTCTGTAATACCAACATGTTTCAAGCAGACCACCATAGTCCCCGTGCCCAAGAACTCTAAGATAACCTGCCTAAATGACTACAGACCCGTAGCACTGACGTCTGTAGCCATGAAGTGCTTTGAAAGACTGGTCATGGCTCACATCAACAGCATAATCCCAGAAACCCTAGACCCACTCCAATTTGCATACCGCCCCAACAGATCCACAGATGATGCAATCTCTATCGCACTCCACACTGCCCTTCCCACCTGGACAAGAGGAACACCTACGTGAGAATGCTATTCATTGACTACAGCTCAGCATTCAACACCATAGTGCCCTCTAAGCTCATCACTAAGCTAAGGATCCTGGGACTAAACACCTCCCTCTGCAACTGGATCCTGGACTTCCTGACGGGCCGCCCCCAGGTGGTAAGGGTAGGTAACAACACATCTGCCACACTGATCCTCAACACGGGGGCCCCTCAGGGGTGCGTGCTCAGTCCCCTCCTGTACTCTCTGTTCACCCATGACTGCATGGCCAGGCACGACTCCAACACCATCATTAAGTTTGCCGACGACACAACAGTGGTAGGCCTGATCACCGACAACGATGAGACAGCCTATAGGGAGGAGGTCAGAGATCTGGCCGTGTGGTGCCAGGGCAACAACCTCTCCCTCAACGTGACCAAGACAAAGGAGATGATTGTGGACTACAGGAAAAAAAAGAGGACTGAGCACGCCCCCATTCTCATCGACGGGGCTGTAGTGGAACAGGTTGAGAGCTTCAAGTTCCTTGGTGTCCACATCACCAACAAACTATTATGGTCCAAACACACCAAGACAGTCGTGAAGAGGGCACGACAAAGCCTATTCCCCCTCAGGAGACTAAAAAGATTTGGCATGGGTCCTCAGATCCTCAAAAAATTCTACAGCTGCACCATCGAGAGCATCCTGACTGGTTGCATCACCGCCTGGTATGGCAACTGCTTGGCCTCTGACCGCAAGGCACTACAGAGGGTAGTGCGTACGGCCCAGTACATCACTGGGGCAAAGCTTCCTGCCATCCAGGACCTCTATACCAGGCGGTGTCAGAGGAAGGCCCTCAAAATTGTCAACGACTCCAGCCACCCTAGTCATAGACTGTTCTCTCTGCTACCGCACGGCAAGCGGTACCGGAGTGCCAAGTCTAGGTCCAAAAGACTTCTCAACAGCTTCTACCCCCAAGCCATAAGACTCCTGAACAGCTAATCATGGCTACCCGGACTATTTGCACTGCCCCCCCACCCCATCCTTTTTACGCTGCTGCTACTCTGTTAAGTATTTATGCATAGTCACTTTAACTCTACCCATATGTACATATTACCTCAACTACCTCAACTAGCCGGTGCCCCCGCACATTGACTCTGCAACGGTACCCCCCTGTATATATAGCCTCCCTACTGTCACTTTATTTTACTTCTGCTCTTTTTTTCTCAACACTTTTTTTGTTGTTGTTTTATTCTTACTTTTTTTGTTTAAAATAAATGCACTGTTGGTTAAGGGCTGTAAGTAAGCATTTCACTGTAATGTCTGCACCTGTTGTATTCGGCGCATGTGACCAATACAATTTGATTTGATTTGATTTGATTTGATTTCTCCACACAAGCCTATTGATTGGCCAGTGTACAGAATACAGGAAATGACCCATACATCTCTTGTCTTTTGAGGTATCCCCTTTTCATCCCAATACTTACTTAATTCAGTCCTAAGCCCCCCCTGGGACACAGATAAAGGTTTCCGGGGAGTCTCAACAGTAGATACACCACATCATCCGGCCCTCTCCTCTCTGCAGTGCCCATTGCAGTACCAGCACTGGTAGTCTGAAACAGTGCCAACCCCCATGCCCATGGGCCTGCTGTCAAAGCCTTGTCACCCGGTGAGCTTGAGCTGGCACGGAGAACACACAACACACAGTTTCAATATTGTCAAGTAGTGCTGTGTAGTGAAGCTACAGTCTCAGGATAAAGAAGGAGGATGTTTCTAGAACTATTACATTTACATTTACATTTTAGTCATTTAGCAGACGCTCTTATCCAGAGCGACTTACAGTTAGCGCATACATTATTTTATCGAACCCACAACCCTGGCGTTGCAAACACCACGCTCTACCAACTGAGCTATGACTAAGACATTCTAATGACCCTCATTGGCTCCATTCTTTAGTATTCTAGTGCTCATCTTATTCTGTTGTGAAGTCACTGCAGAACTCACTACATCTTACACTATAGTCATTCTTATCCAGAGCAACTTACAGTAGCGAATGCATACATTTTCGTACCGTTCCCCCCGTGGGAATCAAACCCATAACCCTGGCGTTGCAAGTGCCATGCTCTACCAACCGAGCCACACAGGACCAGTCTTTCTATAGACAACACAATGTTACATCTGTACCATTACGTTGTTGTACATTTTTCTCATCAAAGACATTCAAGTTCAACTGTACTTCCTTCCCTCACAGGCTGCAGATTTATCCAGACACAGAACAATGTCACTTTCAGTGGAGCTACTGATCCAGACACAGAACAATGTCACTTTCAGTGGAGCTACTGATCCAGACACAGAACAATGTCACTTTCAAAAGAGCTACTGATCCAGACTCAGAACAATGTCACTTTCAGTGGAGCTACTGCCACCTATAGGAAACTGTTCATACTAAACAACCATTCTCTTGTTCAGTCATATTCATTAACGCAACATTTTCATACCACAAAATCCCATTTGCATGTACGTTTGTGTTCAAGCTTCATTTGCACGCACCACAAATGGTTCTACTTAGATCTGAAAACACGCCTCATAATCCGTCTTGATTCACCATACTCTACACTGCCAAAATAATGACTTAATTACTAAAGGTCCGCTACCAGATAGTATCATGATTGAGTATTGTGTTTTAGATATGAACGCTGATTTTAAAGCCCATATTTATTTTTGCCCTGCAAGAATAAAGCTGTAGTCAGGCTCTCTGACGTGAAGAGTTATTATTATTTACCCTCAAATCACCTTCTTACAGTCGATGAGCATTTGAATACTGTTTAGTCATCCCTGCTTATACCCTAGGGTTACACATTGAGAGTGAGTGAGAGATCGAGAGCGTGTGAGAGAGAGAAAGAGAGAGAGAGAGAGAGTGAAAGAGAGAGAGTGTGAGAGAGAGAGTGTGAGAGAGAGAGAGAGAGAGAGAGAGTGTGTGTGAGAGAGGAGCGAGCAAGCGAGAGAGAGAGAGAGAGAGACGAGCGAGAGAGACTAGTCTGTGGCGACCTAAATGCCAGAACTGGACAAGAACCTGACACCCTCAGCACACAGGGGGACAAACACCTACCTGGAGGTGACAGCATTCCCTCCCCCATATGCCCCCCTAGACACAACTACGACAACATAACCAACAAAAACGGGTCACAACTCCTGCAGCTCTGTCTGACACTGGGCATGTACATAGTCAATGGTAGGCTTCGCAGGGACTCCTATGGTAGGTACACCTATAGCTCATCTCTTGGCAGTAGTACTGTAGACTACTTTATCACTGACCTCCACCCAGAGTCTCTTAGAGCGTTCACAGTCAGTCCACTGACACCCCTATCAGATAACAGCAAAATCACACTCTACTTGAACAGAGCTATGTTCAATCATGAGGCATCAAAGCCAAAGGAACATTAAAAAATGCTATAGATGGAAGGAAAGTAGTATGGAAATCTACCCAAAAACAATTAGGCAACAACAAATTAAATCCATTCTAGGCAATTTCCTGGACAAAATGTTTCACTGTAATAGTGAAGGTGTAAACTTGGCAGTAGAAAACCTAAACAGTATATTTGACCTCTCAGCTTCCCTAACCTAAAAATTTGAAAAAGAAAACCTAAGAAAATTAACAACAATGACAAATGGTTTGATGAAGAACGCAAAAACCTAAGAAAGAAATTGAGAAACCTATCCAACCAAAAACATAGAAGACCCAGAAAACCTGAGCCTATACCTTCACTATAGTGAATCACTAAAACAATACAGAAATACACTACGGAAAAAGAAGGAACAGCACGTCAGAAATCAGCACAACGTAATTGAAGAATCCATAGACTCTAACCACTACTGAGAAAATTGGAACACACTAAACAAACAACAACACGAAGAGTTATCTATCCAAAACGGAGATGTATGGGTAAATCACTTCTCCAATCTTTTTGGCCCTATAACAAAGAACAAACAGCAAAAAAATATACACGATCAAATGCAAATCTTAGAATCAATTATTAAAGACTACCAGAACCCACTGGATTCTCCAATTACATTGAATTAACTACAGGACAAAATACAAACCCTCCAACCCAAAAAGGCCTGTGGTGTTGATGGTATCCTCAATGAAACGATAAAATACACAGACCACAAATTCAAATTGGCTATACTTAAACTCTTTAACATCCTCCTTAGCTCTGGCATCTTCCCCAATATTTGGAACCAAGGACTGAGCACCCCAATTCACAAAAGTGGAGACAAATCTGACCCAAATAACTACCGTGGGATATGCTTCAACAACAACCTTGGGAAAATCCTTTGCATTAACATTAACAGCAGTGAAAACAATGTATTGAGCAAATGTCAAATTGTCTTTTTACCAAATTACCGTACGACAGACCACGTATTCACCCTGCACACCCTAATTGACAAACAAACAAACCAAAACAAAGGCAAAGTCTTCTCATGCTTTGTTGATTTGAATTTGGCATGAGGGTCTGCTATACAAATTGATGGAAAGTGATGTTGGGAGAAAAACATACGACATTATAAAATCCATGCACACAAACAACAAGTGTACGATTAAAATTGGAACAAAACACACACATTTCTTTCCACAAGGCCGTGGGGTGAGACAGGGATACAGCTTAAGCCCCACCGTCTTCAACATATACAGTGGGGAAAAAAAGTTTTTAGTCAGCCACCAATTGTGCATGTTCTCCCACTTAAAAAGATGAGAGAGGCCTGTAATTTTCATCATAGGTACACGTCAACTATGACAGACAAAATGAGAAAGAAAATCAAAAAATCACATTGTAGGATTTTTAATGAATTTATTTGCAAATTATGGTGGAAAATAAGTATTTGGTCAATAACAAAAGTTTCTCAATACTTTGTTATATACCCTTTGTTGGCAATGACACAGGTCAAACGTTTTCTGTAAGTCTTCACAAGGTTTTCACACACTGTTGCTGGTATTTTGGCCCATTCCTCCATGCAGATCTCCTCTAGAGCAGTGATGTTTTGGGCTGTCGCTGGGCAACACGGACTTTCAACTCCCTCCAAAGATTTTCTATGGGGTTGAGATCTGGAGACTGGCTAGGCCACTCCAGGACCTTGAAATGATTCTTACGAAGCCACTCCTTCGTTGCCCGGGCAGTGTGTTTGGGATCATTGTCATGCCGAAAGACACAGCCACGTTTCATCTTCAATGCCCTTGCTGATGGAAGGAGGTTTTCACTCAAAATCTCACAATACATGGCCCCATTCATTCTTTCCTTTACACGAATCAGTCGTCCTGGTCCCTTTGCAGAAAAACAGCCCCAAAGCATGATGTTTCCACCCCCATGCTTCACAGTAGGTATGGTGTTCTTTGGATGCAACTCAGCATTCTTTGTCCTCCAAACACGACGAGTTGAGTTTTTACCAAAAAGTTCTATTTTGGTTTCATCTGACCATATGACATTCTCCCAATCCTCTTCTGGATCATCCAGATGCACTCTAGCAAACTTCAGACGGGCCTGGACATGTACTGGCTTAAGCAGGGGGACACGTCTGGCACTGCAGGATTTGAGTCCCTGGCGGCGTAGTGTGTCACTGATGGTAGGCTTTGTTACTTTGGTCCCAGCTCTCTGCAGGTCATTCACTAGGTCCCCCCCGTGTGGTTCTGGGATTTTTGCTCACCGTTCTTGTGATCATTTTGACCCCACGGGGTGAGATCTTGCGTGGAGCCCCAGATCGAGGGAGATTATCAGTGGTCTTGTATGTCTTCCATTTCCTAATAATTGCTCCCACAGTTGATTTCTTCAAACCAAGCTGCTTACCTATTGCAGATTCAGTCTTCCCAGCCTGGTGCAGGTCTACAATTTTGTTTCTGGTGTCCTTTGACAGCTCTTTGGTCTTGGCCATAGTGGAGTTTGGAGTGTGACTGTTTGAGGTTGTGGACAGGTGTCTTTTATACTGATAACAAGTTCAAACAGGTGCAATTAATACAGGTAACGAGTGGAGGACAGAGGAGCCTCTTAAATAAGAAGTTACAGGTCTGTGAGAGCCAGAAATCTTGCTTGTTTGTAGGTGACCAAATACTTATTTTCCACCATAATTTGCAAATAAATTCATTAAAAATCCTACAATGTGATTTTCTGGATTTTTTTCTCTCAATTTGTCTGTCATAGTTGACGTGTACCTATGATGAAAGTTACAGGCCTCTCTCATCTTTTTAAGTGGGAAAACTTGCACAATTGGTGGCTGACTAAATACTTTTTTCCCCCACTGTACATCAACAAATTGGTGATGGCACCAGAACAGTCTGCAACACCCAGCCTCACCCTACTTGAATCTGAAGTCAAATGTCTAATGTTTGCTGATGCTCTGATGCTTCTGTCTCAAACCAAGGTGGGCCTACAGCAGCACCTAGATCTTCTGCACAGTTTCTGTCAGACCTGGGCCCTGACAGTAAATCTCAGTAAGACAAAAATAATGGTGTTCCAAAAAAGGTCCAGTTGCCAGTACCACGAATACTAATTGCACTAGAGCACACAAAAAACTATACATACCTCGGCCTAAACATCAGCGCCACAGGTAACTTCCACAAAGCTGTGAACGATCTGAGAGACAAGGCAAGAAGGGCCTCTCTCCCTATTAAAACCCTCTCTCACATGGGCTTGAGAGTACAGCTTACTCCCTTGACCTCCAGAGGTACAGTAGGCCAAAAAAAAAGGGGGACAGAGCAGACAGCCCCCAAAGGGGATGCCTGCTCTGCCCCCCTATGAGACAGGTTCACTCACTCACACAGGCACACCTATTCACTTGTGCCTTCTCTCTG